>NC_016090.4:46583870-46706541 GCF_000004515.6 Glycine max | reverse complement strand
ATCTGAGGATCCCGGGTCCGAGCTCGAATTCTTTTAGTTTACTATTGTTTTTAATAAAATAATGAGAAATTTAATATCATGTTAATTTTTATCGAGAGAGAAGTAAATTATAAGTGCTCTAGAAAAAAAAAATTGATGTAAAAACTTGAAGAAGAAGTTGGAAGAGGGATAGCTCTCTTAGCGCACAAGCCAGGCTTAACGCACCTTCTCGCTTAGCGGTCAAGTTCAAACTTAACGTGAAAAAGACCCACAAAGGTGTGTTCAGCGCGAAATCTCGTGCGTATGAACGCCTCGCTAAGCCTAGATATTGTCGCACTCAACACGTGATTGTCCCGTTAAGCCTAGCGCTGAGTGCGAGGTCGTATGTATTTTTAAGCTACCTTGAGCCTATAAAAGAAATAAAAAGCAAAGAAAAAAAAAACCACCCAGACTTAGAACTCTCTATTGAATATATCTAAAGTCTGATCATCTTCTTCTTCTATCCACATTAGTCCAGTGTAAAGTCTCTCAGGGTAATGACAGACTAAACCCCCATTATAAGGAGCTTAGTAGCTAAAGGTCCTTGTAATTGCATTGTAATATTTATTACTATCTATTTAATGTAATGTCAACTTCTATTATTTCTTTTATGTGTTTTATTATTATTGTATGACCTGATCATTCATGTATCTGTTTAGGGGTTAAACACTAGAAAGTGTTTAATTTTTGAAGAACTAAAAAAAAAAAACTCATTGTTAGGGATAGAGTGATCTTGTTTAGCCAATGCATACATCACAAAACTTCATGTAATTTATTGTTTTATCTCTACAAAGGGATTTGAGTAAGAATAGATGAAAATTGAAATATCATTAAATAGAGAAACATATTAATATTGCATCTAGAGTGGTTAGACATGTTAGCCCCAATATATTTAAATTATGAAGTTATCATTTGCATTTAATCTTGTTTATTTTTCTTGTCTTTTATTTTCCAATTTTTTTTTTCTTGTTTTTTGCTGTTACAATTTCTTATCTCTTGCTTACAAATTGAGAATATATCAACCAAAGTACAAACAAAATTCACGTGAACTCGTCACTCAAACTTTCATTTTAACTTTAATATATGTGACAAATTAGTATAGTTGCCAACAAGCTAACATTAGACTTATACATATGTATGATTCTTTTGACAAATTTTTTGAGGGGATACAAAATCTTAATTGTATAATATATACAAAATCTTCATTTTCCCCCTCCAATTGTTTCAATTCGTCAATAAATTATATAAAAAATAAATAGTATATTAAATGTATTTTGTTGATAAAAAATTAATAATTTTTATTGTTGATCGCAATCGCTAATCTATATATCATTTATGTGAATAATTAATTTCTCTATTAATTTTAAATCAATCCCCTTTAAAATAAAATTATTTTGAAATATTTGTGCATGCTAGAAGTTTTTTTTTTTTTTATATTGAAAGATGTCAGTAATAATATATCATATGATTTAAAATATGTTAGTCGTTTATAAATTATTTTAAATTATAAATTAGTTACTTTAAAATATATAAATTTAATTATAAATTATATTAAATTTAATTACATGTTTATAAATATATATTATAATATAGTTTTGATCAATAATATATATTTATATATACATATTATTGATATAGATACATAGGTAGATATATTAATTTATAAAAGTAAAAAATAATTTAAAAGATAATTTTTTATTTTTAAATTGATACTAAACTATTTCTTAATTATGCAAGTTTGTGAAGATTTTGGCTACGGGTAGCAAGATTAATTATGCAGGAATATTCTGAATTCAGAAATATTTAGAAAAGATCTAGGGAAGGGCAGAGACAACTGTAGGCTAAAGTTTGATTTAATTAAAACACTTGACAATAAGTATTTTTCCGTGGGTGGAGCACACCCGACCCATGAGTGTACCTGTACCTGCCGAATTTTCTTAAATCGTATGTGTCTGGGATTTTGCTCTGTTTCTTCTGTCTCTGTGGCTGTCTTTGCTTTGCTTTGCCTTTTTCTCTTTTCTGCATAAATAAAAAGCAGAAGCATAAGCATAAGCAACAGCAGCAGCAGCGGAAGAAGAACAAGAAGCAAAATTCAGAATCGCCTATTCACTATTCATTTGGGGGTTAGTTTACTTAGCTCGCTCGAATCGGAAAAAAAAAAAAAAAGAAAGAGAATAAGCGTTGATAAACCGCGGAATCTCACAGAATCACACTATCTACAGGGTTTGTGGTTGTAGTTGTACTTGTAGGTCCCTTTTTATCACTGTCTCTTTTTCCTTCAAGATTGATTGCTTCTACTAATAAAGAGTTTTTGTTTCTAGCATACATCGAATAAGTTATTATTATTGTTATGGAGGATGGGAGCAGGGTTCCGGCGGGGGATGACCCCTCTTACTGGCTGGATGCGTGTGAGGACATATCGTGCGATGATTTCATTGATTTTGATGTCTCTTCCATCGTCTCTGACCAGCCCGACAATCCTTCCAATCAGGACTTCTTCGGTGGCATTGATAAGATTTTGGACAGCATCAAGAACGGTGCTGGTCTCCCTCTCAATCATGCTGTTGAACCACCCAATAATAATGGCACTGCAGCAGGAGAAGTGTGCTTGCCTTCCAATGCCACTCTTGAGGATGGTGCTCCTGCTGCTGATGCTTTTGACCATTCTGGTGGCGTTGCTCGGAGTAACGGCTCCAGTAAGCTGTCTAATGGGAACGAAACAGGAGTTTTGGTTAATTATTCTCAGGAAAGAGGGGCACCCCCTCTGAATGGAGGCCACGATTTTGATGGTGAAGAAAGGTGCAGCAAAAGGGCTTGGCTTGGCGGCTACAATAATGAGAGGCCTTATTATTGTAGAGGGAATTATCAAGGCAAGGAGAGGGAGAGGTGTTTTAATAATAATAACAGGAAGAGGCCACGGGGTGATAGGGATGAAATTGACAGGAAAGATAAGGATGGTGGTGGAAGGAAAAGAGAACATTATGGTGCTGTTGCCAGGAGGGATGTTAGAGATAGGGATTGTAGGGATAGAGAAACTAGGGGTTACTGGGAGAGGGATAAGTCAGGTTCCACTGATATGATCTTTCGCACTGGCGCTTGGGAACCTGATCATAATCGAGATGACAAAATGGTGATTGACACCAAACTGGAGAACTATGGAAAGCTTGATAAGAAGTCCGAGGATGCTATTGAGAGGGTTCCTGAGGAAAAAGCTAGACAGTATCAGTTAGATGTTCTTGAGCAATCAAAAAGGAAAAATACCATAGCTTTTCTTGAAACTGGAGCAGGGAAAACCTTAATTGCTGTTCTTCTCATTAAAAGTATACAAGATAGTTTGCAGAAGCAAAATAAGAAAATGCTTGCAGTATTTTTAGTTCCAAAAGTTCCACTTGTTTACCAGGTAATACAGTTTTTTACAATTTATTTATTTTTAAATGCTTTTGCTAGGAGACAATATGAGATTTAAGTAATGCAACACAAATGGTGTACTGCCCATTCACTTGTTGGGGAAGTTCTTGTAGTTCTAATTCTTTGTATAATTACAGTAAGCTGTAGTAATTCTAGTTCTTTGTCTAATTACAGCAAGCTGAAGTAATTCGTGAGCGGACTGGTTATCAAGTAGGCCACTATTGTGGAGAAATGGGGCAGGATTTCTGGGATGCTCGAAGGTGGCAGCGTGAATTTGACACCAAACATGTATGTTTTGGAATTTCTATTGAAGATATGCTGGCCTGTGCTTGCTGTCACTTTGTGTTTTTCTGTTTCTTCGCTTGTGTTTTAGTCTATTGATGTGGTATCCTTTTATATATGGTTATTCTGTACAGTATAGCATTTTAAGAATTCGGATTCTGTTTTCTTCTTCATGTTTGTCCATATTTTCCTCACGTATAGAGTTGGCTACTGGTCAAGTGTAACTTTTGTTCCTATTATTATTGAAACAAGTTGTTCATTTATGGCCAATTCATATGTGTTCTTCAAATTGAAGGAAAGTCTTGCTTGGATATCAAAATCATAGCACATGCAGACTTTTTTTGTAGTAAATGGGTCATAGCTAGTTGTGTAGATTTTTCGTACCTAGCCTGCAATAGCACATGTATGGAAAAAATTGTACACATTTGTTCAGGTTTAGAAAATAGAAGATAGAACCTATGGTCGTAACTGGAGTTGCTCAAAGCATGAACTCATCTTAGATGATGGATCATGCAAATGGAATGCTTTTTTAGTTTCTTTGGGTAAAATAATTCAGATTTCAAAATGTGTGGGGATGGTGAGTATACTTTTTGATGATATCATCATTATAGGGAATGATCATACTGGGATTCAACATTTGATGGGGCATATATTTTGTCACTTTGAAACAAAAAACTTGGTTCCATTGAAATACTACCTCCTTCCCATATCTTTTGATGTTTTAGCTTTCTATTTTTCCCCAAAACAAATGATGTTTTAGGATTTCAATGTCTAATTAATGCATTTTTCTCAAATATACCCTTATTTAATACCCACTACTAGTGGTGCAAGTATCAAAGATCAAGGTATTAAATAAGGTTATTTTAGTCCAAATATAACAATTTTTAGTGCCATTAAATATTTCTTAATCCATGTGCAATGACCTTAAACATCAAAAGATATGGGAATGAGGTAATACTTTCTAGGAATTACGTTTGGTTAGTCAAAGTCTTGAATTACCATATCCCTAGTCAAATACCTAGAAATTTGTAATTATTGGCTAGTTTTTCTTAAGCTCTTGTACTTTTTTTGTATATGAATTTAAAGTTGTATTGGTATTTGTTTCTGCAATTTTTATTCTCATTATTTGATACAAGTTGTAGGAAAATTGTTTTTCCGTAAACTCATAAGTTCCCCCTCCCCCTCTCTTGCCCTATTCATATTGCTACTGTTCTTCCTTGGTCATGTCCAATTACTCAATTGATTTTTCTTGCTGTAGGTTTTAGTCATGACTGCCCAAATTCTTTTAAACATTTTGAGGCATAGCATAATAAAAATGGAAGCAATCAATCTCTTGATTCTGGATGAGTGCCACCATGCAGTGAAGAAACACCCATATTCACTGGTGATGTCCGAGTTCTACCATACAACACCCAAAGAGAACAGGCCATCTGTATTTGGAATGACTGCTTCTCCTGTTAACTTGAAGGGTAGTTATTAACTGAACTTGGGATCCTGTACTGTTAGTCTGTTACTAATTTTTTCAAGCTATGATTTGTGTTGAAATTATGGGACTTTTTGGTATAAGAGGGAGAAAGATAGATAGAAGAGGATGAAACACTAATTTGATATTAACTGATATTTATTGCAATGTATTCATGTGTTTGATGTGTTCATATAACCTACAATACTAACCCTCTATAAATCGTAATCCTAACTAATTAAGGAAACAAATTAGGATATGGTAAGGAAATTTGGTAACTAATTCTAAGAGATAATGAGGAAATAGGGAAACTAAGAATAATCTAAGATATAACAAGATAATTTCCTATAACAAATTGCTTGGAGTTTGAAACCCTTGTTCAACATTTTTTTTAATTATATGGATATTTTCATTGCATTCTTGTCAAGTCAGCGTTGCTTATGCTTATGGTATATTCAGGTGTCTCCAGCCAAGTAGATTGTGCAATAAAAATTCGTAATCTTGAAAGTAAGCTAGATTCTATAGTTTGCACCATTAAAGATCGGAAGGAGCTGGAGAAACATGTGCCGATGCCCTCTGAAGTTGTGGTGGAGTATGATAAAGCTGCCAGTTTATGTTATCTACACGAGCAGATAAAGCAGATGGAGGTTGAAGTTGAAGAAGCTGCAAAATATAGTTCAAGGAGAAGCAAATGGCAGTTTATGGGAGCTAGAGATGCTGGAGCTAAAGAAGAGCTGCGCCAAGTATATGGCGTTTCTGAAAGAACAGAAAGTGATGGAGCTGCAAACTTAATTCAGAAGTTGAGAGCTGTTAATTATGCACTTGGTGAACTGGGACAATGGTGCGCTTATAAGGTACATACTATTTCTTGGAGAATGATGAATCTTGAGTTTCTTAGCCATCTTTATAAATTCTCCTTCTTTTGACAGGTTGCACTATCCTTTTTAGCAGCTTTGCAAAATGATGAAAGGGCCAACTACCAGCTTGATGTCAAGTTTCAGGAAACTTATTTGAGTAAAGTTGTCTCGCTTCTGAAATGCCAACTGTCAGAGGGTGCAGCTTCTGACAAAAATGCTGGTATTGATGACTCAGAGAATGGTGCAGCTCAAAGTGGGTCTGAACATGAAGAGATGGAAGAAGGAGAGCTTCCAGACAGTCATGGTGAGCCTGGTTGTAGAATTGAAACTTTCTAATGGCTCGAATTTCATGTGTTGAGTAGTTCATAGTTTAAATTTGTAAATTATCCTGATAACCTGTATTTGTTATACTTTAATTTGGTAACTTCTGAAGAGTATATAAGAAATTGGACTACTAAGAATTTTAACAAAATATTTTACACATGAAAGAGCATTCATAATTCATCATATATATAATTTATGCAATGCTTTGTAAAGATATTCAAATTTAAATATTAAAATACCAATGATTGAGATGGAATGTAGTTGACACATTTTTGCTTAGTTGTCTCTGGCGGGGAGCACGTGGATGTTATTATAGGAGCTGCTGTGGCTGATGGCAAGGTGACCCCCAAGGTGCAGGCACTAATCAAAATACTTCTCAAGTATCAGCATACAGAAGATTTCCGTGCAATCATCTTTGTTGAGCGTGTTGTGTCTGCATTAGTTCTGCCCAAGGTTATATTGACACATTACTTTTATACTTCATTTTGGTTGTTTCAGTTGCATAATCAAGATCCCATGGCTCATTGTGTGTCAATACTGGCAGGTCTTTGCAGAGCTTCCATCACTTAGTTTTGTGAAGTGTGCAAGTTTGATTGGTCATAATAACAGTCAGGAAATGCGAACTTACCAAATGCAGGATACAATTGCCAAATTCCGTGATGGACGGGTAAGATTTATATCTTGCTGGTGTGGCTCAGCTATCAGTTTCAGAGGGGTAGAAATATATTCTCTCAATCTCACTAATGTACTCATTTGTAGGTCACATTGTTGGTTGCCACTAGTGTTGCTGAAGAAGGACTTGATATCCGTCAATGCAATGTTGTTATTCGCTTTGACCTTGCAAAGACTGTTCTGGCATATATTCAGTCCAGGGGACGTGCTAGAAAGCCTGGATCTGATTACATCCTGATGGTTGAGAGGTGCATGATATGGCTGTGTTAACTGTTGTCAGTTTCTTTTGTGTTGTTATTCAAGTATATTTTTCTAGAGATTTAGTAAGCCTAAGAAATGGAATCTCTTTGGCAGTGAATTTATTATGTTTGACCTCTGGGTTTTCTCCTTCCTTGCATGACCTGTTGTTATCTTACTTCTGGTTTTCATATACTTAAGTTATGGCCTGCTTTAATGACATTAGCTCTGTCATTATTAATTGAGTGATGAAAGGTTCACATGTCCCCTTCAATACTGCAACTAAGATAATATTTTTATTCTTTCTTGGGTGCTTTTTAAAATTATTATTATTATCATTCCTCCTCCAACCATTGATTTTAAACAAACCTTCATTTTAGTCCTCGAAATTGTAAAGCGTCAGTGTTGTAAGTCCCTGACTTCACAAAACCCTCACTTTAATCATTGACTTTGCAGAATGTTATTTACTTTGGTCATTTTTTATTTTTTTTGCAAAACAACAATAATGAAGTAGAGAATGGACTAAAATTAATGACTTTTTGCAAAATCAAGGACTAAGTGAAGATTCTATGAAGTTAGGGACTAAAGTCACAGATACTTACAATTTCAGGGATTAGAATGAGGGTTTACTCATTGATTTTCTTCCCTTTTTGGTTGATTTTTAGTTTTGTTTGTTGGTTTATGTGGATTCCTTATCCTCCTTTCTCTCTATGATTCATTCTCTGTCTTAAATAATTCTTCTTACATAATTGTTATTATTGATACTCTTTTTGTCATTTTTATTTTTTTGACATTTGACTTGGGAGGTCCATAATGTGGTGTGGGGAAGGTAGGCTAAAGTTGAGGCAAAGTGACCTCGGTAGGATTTGAACATGAGATCAAGTAATCTCCTAAGAAACGTGTTGCCACTTGAGCTAAGGCTCTTGGGCTAATTGGATTTGCTATACAACATACTTATTTTATATTTAGTATCTGTCATTTAATTGCAAAATTTGTTTTATATTTTTCAATCAATAATGAATTAAGCTGTGGAACTTTCTGCTCTTCCTTGTCTGATTGGCTTACAGAAAAACTGACGCTGTGAATTTTTGTTGGATCTGGCATTAATCAGCATTATGTTCCTAATTTTACCTAACATACATGGTGTTTTATATTTTAGTTGATGCTGAGTAACTGAACTCTTTCCACCCTCTTCCCTCCTTGTGACTGGTCTTGTATATAGGGACAATTTGTCACATGAAGCATTCCTAAGGAATGCCAAGAACAGTGAGGAAACTTTGCGCAAAGAAGCAATAGAGAGAACAGACCTTAGTCATCTGAAGGACACTTCAAGATTGATTTCTGTTGACACCCGGCCCGGAACAGTTTACCAGGTGAAGTCAACCGGTGCAGTTGTGAGCCTAAATTCTGCTGTAGGTCTTATCCACTTTTACTGCTCTCAGTTACCTAGTGACAGGTGATGCATTTCGGCTTGAGATTGGTGGTTTCATTTACCAGCCTTTTTGTTAGCTTCTAATTATGACTTGGATGTTTTCTATCCTTTGTCTAGATATTCAATTCTTCGCCCTGAGTTTATTATGGAGAGGCATGAAAAACCAGGAGGTCCCACGGAATATTCTTGCAAGCTTCAACTACCGTGTAATGCACCGTTTGAAAATCTTGAGGGTCCAATATGCAGTTCTATGCGTCTGGCACAACAGGCACGACATCATTTATTATGAATTTGATTGATTTCTGCTTGTCTTTATCAAGAGCTGTTGTTTAATTTGGTTTTTGCAGGCTGTTTGTCTGGCTGCTTGCAAGAAACTGCATGAGATGGGTGCATTCACTGACATGCTATTGCCTGATAAAGGAAGTGGGGGAGAAAGAGAAAAGGATGAACAAACTGATGAAGGAGATCCACTTCCAGGGACTGCTAGACATAGGGAGTTCTACCCTGAAGGTGTGGCTGACATACTGAAGGTTGGTTCTTTCTGCAAGTTATGTGATCTAAGTAATCTTTTTGTGAGGGTTTTGTTGTATAGTTGACCAGTTCACCATTGTCATTATTCATTTGTAAAGAAAGCTTGTGTATAATACCTTTAATCAAATGCAATGATCTTGAAGGCTTTGAAGATGGTTATTAATGAAACAAAGATAAATGGAGAAAAAGTGCAATTTAAATATTTCTGATTTAGGAAAAGAACAGGGATACTTCTACATAATGAAAATTCACCAAATCTGTATATGTGCTATAAAAACATGCCTTTTTAGTCTTTAGTGACAGTAATTGTTTTGTTCTTACCTTTCTGTTTTTTGTCATGCGAATTTGAGTTTGTTTGACTTGCCCTCATTATTGCCTAATGCTATCTGGACTTTCAGGGAGAGTGGATCTTATCTGAAAAAGATGCTTGCAACAACTACAAATTACTTCATCTTTATATGTATGCCGTGAAGTGTGAAAATCTTGGCCATTCAAAGGATCCGTTCTTGACTCAAGTTTCAAATTTTGCAGTACTTTTTGGCAATGAGCTGGATGCAGAGGTATTAATTCCTATTTGTGCTACCGCTTCTAGTTCATTTAGTGTTATAAGCTCATTTACTCCCTCTGATTGTATTCATTTTATAGGTGTTATCGATGTCAATGGATCTATTTATCGCTCGAACTGTGACTACAAAGGCATCTCTTGTCTTTAGTGGGTTGATAAATATCACTGAGAGTCAGGTTGACAAATTAATCATTGTCTATACTTGTTTTAAATGTTCATGTGTTTTAAAAATTTTAGTTTCTGGTATCTTGGTAAAACCTAATTTTTTATGACATGCAGCTGGCATCCCTGAAAAGCTTTCATGTAAGATTAATGAGCATTGTCTTGGATGTGGATGTTGAACCATCTACCACTCCTTGGGATCCTGCAAAGGCATATTTGTTTGTCCCAATGGTTGGCGATAAGTCCGTAGATCCTATGAACCAAATTGACTGGCATCTGGTTGAGACAATAATTGGAGCTGATGCATGGAAGAATCCCCTCCAGAAAGCTCGACCAGATGTTTACCTTGGTACTAATGAGAGAACATTAGGTGGAGACAGAAGGGAATATGGATTTGGGAAATTGCGTCATGGCATGGCTTTTGGGCAAAAATCACATCCTACCTATGGAATCAGAGGAGCTGTGGCCCAGTTTGATGTGGTGAAAGCTTCAGGATTGGTTCCTAACAGAGACGCCATGCAAACACAAAAGCACATCAATATGACTACCAATGGAAAATTAATGATGGCGGATATCTGTACTAATGCAGAGGATCTGGTTGGGAGAATTGTAACTGCTGCTCATTCAGGGAAGAGGTTTTATGTTGATTCAATATGCTATGACATGTCAGCAGAGAACTCTTTCCCTAGGAAAGAAGGTTATCTTGGTCCTCTGGAGTACAGTTCATATGCTGATTACTACAAGCAAAAGTATGATACACATTCTCTTTAAGATTATTATAGTCTCCTAGTTTTTTCTCATTTGTTTTAAAGGTTTTCTTTTCCCATCCAGCCAAGCCTTCCATATCCAATTTTCTGTACCCTTTTGTTTCCATGTGTCTAGAAAATTCTTACCAATTACTTGTTAGCCACGTTGCACCACTAATGTTGTGCAGGAAGAACAGGGGGCTAATCTTAATCTGTGAAGGAATCTTCTGTTGTCACCTCTAAATAGCAAGGACTTTATTGAAAGTGACAATAACTTCCATTTCCTTCCAGATTAGAGAAGCTTTTTGTCTCTTCTTGCACAACTGTGGGTGCACATGGCTACTGGTTCTTTTTTATTGCTTTGGTGTAGGTATGGGGTTAATTTGATTTACAAGCAGCAACCTCTTATAAGAGGGCGTGGTGTATCATACTGCAAGAATCTTCTGTCTCCTCGATTTGAGCACAGTGAAGGTTTGTTCTCATGATTTCTATCCTGGAATAATTATGCTTTGCAAATTTGTAGATTCTTGTTTAATGGGAAATGCCTTGTCATTGTAGCTCATGAAGGTGAATCTGAAGAGATACATGACAAAACTTATTATGTTTTCCTTCCTCCTGAGCTATGCCTCGTACACCCACTGCCTGGATCACTTGTCCGTGGTGCCCAGAGGTTGCCTTCGATAATGAGGAGGGTTGAAAGTATGCTACTTGCAGTTCAGCTTAAGAATATGATAAATTATCCTGTCCTGGCTTCAAAGGTATCTTCTCTGCTCCAAGTATTTAGCTTTTAGTTCTTGTTTCTGCTGTTAACCCATGCCTTCTATGTGAACAGATCTTGGGAGCCTTGACTGCCGCCTCTTGCCAGGAGACATTCTGCTATGAAAGGGCAGAGCTTCTTGGAGATGCTTACCTGAAATGGGTTGTTAGTCGATTTCTTTTCCTAAAATATCCACAGAAACATGAAGGTCAACTTACTAGGATGAGACAACAAATGGTCAGTAACATGGTATTATATCAGTATGCATTAAGTAAAGGGCTTCAATCATATATTCAAGCAGATCGTTTTGCTCCATCCAGATGGGCAGCTCCTGGGGTGCTGCCTGTCTTTGATGAGGATACCAAGGATGGGGAGTCATCTTTGTTTGACCAGGAGCGATCCATTTCCAAGATCGAGAGGATGGATTGTCACACGAATGGATATGAGGATGAGATGGAAGATGGTGAGCTTGAGAGTGATTCAAGTTCTTACAGAGTTCTATCCAGTAAGACACTTGCAGATGTTGTGGAAGCACTGATTGGGGTATATTATGTGGAAGGTGGTAAGAATGCTGCCAACCACCTTATGAAATGGATTGGCATTCAAATAGAGTTTGATCCTGATACAATGGAGTGTACAAAAAAGCCATTTAATGTTCCTGACAGCATACTTAGGAGTGTTGATTTTGATGCTTTAGAAGGTGCTTTAAATATGAAGTTTAACGACAGGGGGCTGCTGGTAGAATCCATAACTCATGCCTCCCGGCCATCTTCAGGAGTATCCTGTTATCAGCGGTTGGAGTTTGTTGGCGATGCTGTCTTGGATCATCTTATTACCAGGCACTTGTTTTTCACTTACACAAATCTGCCACCGGGACGTCTGACTGACCTTCGGGCTGCTGCTGTAAACAATGAAAATTTTGCGCGTGTTGCAGTTAAGCACAACCTTCATGTGCATCTCAGACATGGATCCAGTGCCCTAGAAAAACAGGTCTTGTTTCTTTCTGATACTTGGAGATGAATCATAGGAACTATCCCTAATATTCCTAATTTTTTTAAGCAAGTTGAGTTTTTGTGGTCATCATGATATTGTGCTTTTGGTTTTCTACAGATTAAAGAATTTGTGAAGGAAGTTCAAGTCGAATTGTCAAAGCCAGGTTTTAATTCCTTTGGTCTGGGAGACTGTAAAGCCCCCAAGGTCCTTGGTGACATTGTTGAATCTATTGCAGGTGCCATTTTTCTTGACAGTGGGAGGGACACTACTGTTGTTTGGAAGGTTAGTGCCTAGCTTTTAAGGATAGACCATTCCTTCCTATATTCTTTTACAAAATGGAGGGAAAAAAGAGAAACTGATGGAGAATATTCTCGGTCTCAATTTTGCCAGGTTTTTCAGCCTCTTTTGCATCCTATGGTTACCCCAGAGACTCTGCCGATGCATCCTGTGCGTGAGCTGCAAGAGCGATGCCAGCAGCAAGCTGAAGGCTTAGAGTATAAAGCAAGTCGTATTGGCAATTTGGCCACTGTTGAAGTATTCATTGATGGGGTCCAAGTAGGGGCTGCTCAAAATCCACAGAAAAAAATGGCGCAGAAATTAGCTGCAAGAAATGCCCTTGCTGCTTTGAAAGAGAAAGAGGTGGGAAAAACTCAGGAGAAGAATGATGAAAACGGGAAAAAGAATGGAAACCAGACATTTACTAGGCAAACATTGAATGATATATGTTTACGAAGAAATTGGCCTATGCCATTCTACAGGTATGGAATTATGAAGTTACCTATATAGTATTGCAAATGGATGGTCACTTGAGCTAAAGTTTACTTTTTTATTTTTTTTATACTGAAACTTGTAGGTGTGTGAATGAGGGTGGTCCAGCACATGCAAAGAGGTTTACATTTGCGGTGCGTGTCAATACTACTGATAGAGGATGGACGGATGAATGTGTTGGAGAGCCAATGCCAAGTGTCAAGAAGGCCAAAGACTCAGCTGCTGTTCTTCTCTTAGAACTACTGAACAAATTATACTCGTGAAAGATGGAGTGACTGTTATGCACATTCTATCTTGCCAAAATATTTAAACCATTCCTGTGCATCAGGTATTGAACCCAGCATTATCAACTCGTTCAAACTATGTCTCAATCAATGGTTGAATAAACAAGAAACAAGAGATGTTACGGTTTACAAAAATATTAAATATGTATCCAATTATGTGATTCCGCTGATAAAATCACAAGAGATATAACTTCACTTTTTTCGTTTTTTTTTTTTCTACTGGCATAGGAACCTGAGACCTTAATTTAATGTTCACGAGCACTCACCATGACTAGTATTTGTGACTGGGGATAGTGGTACATAAAAGTTGCGGACCAGAATTTCAGAGGCCAGCATTAGGTGTCTTGTTGACACTGCTATTGAAGGTTAGGGTATACTATTTTGTAGCTTGTATGTATTCTAGAAACAGCTCATGCAAATTATTGAATTACGCTACGATCTCATTATAACCTTTTTCAGAATCGTCCGTGTTGCCAACATACTTTGTTAGAAAAATAAGATAAAATAATAGAAGCAAAAAAATTGCAGAACAATCACATAAGCTATGTGAAAGCAAGAGCAATAATTTTCGAAATAATAAAAAAAAAAGTGAATAACAAACAATAAACCAAAGAAAGAGTAAAATTAAATTCAGAAGATGAGTTTAGAGTAGCCTGGACCGATTGTGTGCAGCTAAGGAAGAACACCACTGCTCCAAAATATATGTTTTTTTAATGGCAGTGGTATTATTTTTAAAGAGAGCGCTTTATCTGTACGTGTTACTTGTGAAAGCTAAATATATATAGGCAACCAGCCACAACGTGCAGCAACAAATACGTAATAAAAACTCCCTAACGTGCCAAACCTTCCTATAAAGATATATGAAACACGAAAGATAGTGGGAAGCTTTTTAGTTTTACGAAAAACTAATTATTAATATTTTATCTTAAAACAGTAACTGATTAAAAAATTAACTTAAATTTGAAATTATAAAATAAATATTTATTAGCATACTTCACGTAGTCGGTGCAAGGGTCTTTGCACTTGGGAATTTTAGACGTTGTTGACATAAGAGTCTAGGATGAAGGTAAGAGTACGAGAGAACAATAACATCGATGAAAACACGTTGGCAAATCATGGCTTGGAAACTGGTAATTAGATATAGTTAAAACACTTCAACTTCGATGAGTATACATGAAGCATTAAGCATTATTACATTAAGAACGGTTAATAAAACCAAACAGGTGGTATATTATTTGACTAAATACAAAAACGATGAAGTATAGATACGGTTGATTAAATTAAAGTAATATTGTAGATTGTGGCTTAATTATTCTGAAGGAGATGGTAGAATAGAATTTTGTCTATCGCCTCAGGGTGTGCAGAATATACTCTGCGTAGAGATCCCTGCACCAAATCCAAATGAGAGGTAAGGTAAGGTATTAGTATTAACTTGAAGACATGTACGTAGCTCTTAAAAGTGAGTTTACTTACATTGAGTACTGGATGGCATCAAGAGCAACGCTTGCAGGTAGAAAATCATTAACTGCTACCTCCTTGTGCTCATTCTTTTTGTCTTAGAATGAATTATGTCAAGAAACAGCGCTAATGAACTAGTAAATTTAATATATAAAACTAAGACGAAGGATACAGTCTTCAAAGAAGCGTCGGATCTCAGAGATGCGATGAGGTGCAAGTTCTCTATAGTCTGTAAAGTGTTTATATTCTGGGTCATCAGCACACACTGCAATGATTTTATCATCTTTCTCTCCCTGTATTATTTCAAATGTCAATACCACATTAATTTTATTTGTTAATGTGGGAATGATTGGTTGGTTTTATTGACTAAGAAATCAATGAATTCAATACCCCGTCAATCATGGGCATAAGTCCAATGGCCCGGGCTCGCAGAAAACATCCAGGAAGAACAGGCTCCTATCAAAACAATGCAGAAAAAAATTCTTAAATAAATAGTTATCGCCTATTCAATAATTAAAATAGAATATTGTACACTGGATTTACCTGCATGAGAACCAAAACATCAATTGGATCATTGTCTTCACACAGTGTGCGAGGGATAAAACCATAGTTATGAGGATAAACAACTGATGAATACAAAACCCGATCAACCTATGAATTATTCGAAAATCGTAAGCATAAAGATAGATGTGTATAGGAAACAAATCATTTGGCAGTAAGTAGAGACTTCAATTCCAATAACCAGGCAATTGGTTTTGTACCTTAATCAATCCTGTCTTCTTGTCAAGTTCATATTTGACCTTGCTTCCTTTAGTGATCTCCACAACCTACAACCATTGAACAAGCAGAAACTCCCCTTTACAAGAAAATTAATTGCAACTCAAGAATGGAATTAGAGGTGTGGTGTGATCATGCAATTGCTGTATGAGTTATTAGAAAAAGATTCAGTAACACCTAGTACAGTATTATTGCGCACAGACTCTCTGTTATAATAAATGTTAAAAATAATATATAGCTTCATCTTTAACGCATTAAGAGTGATAGATGACATAATGAGGTAACAAGTATTCTTCCAAAGCAGAAGAAGAGAACTTACACAATTGAAAATTTGAGGAGCCTCAGGTCCTGCAAATGAAAATTAAGTAGTTTTGAAATATTATTTAAATCTTAATTATACTATATGAACAAATAAACAATAATATTGACAACAGTACCAATTTCAAGATCATGCCAAGGATGGGCAGCTACTGATCTTTTTGACAAAGATGAAAGAATTCTTTCGTTCAAACGGGGAACTGGACGATTTTCTCCTGCCTCTTCACCATTCTCACTCATCTTTAAAGATATGGTATAGAAATAGAAAAAAGCAAATATGGGATGAAAAAATGATGCCAAACTTGATGCATGAAACAGTACCAAATATGCTACGAAGCAATGCAGATTATAATAAGCGTTGAAACAAACAAAACTCGTACGTACCTTGACCGAGAGTAAATAATATTAATGAAAGAAAGAGTAAAGGGTTGAGAAGAGAGATCCAAGTAAGTGCTACAGTTTTTGTATTTTTATATATATAGAGAGAGAGTTTAAGGGAAGAAGAGAGAGAGAGAGAGAGTGAATTCCTTAGAGCTTAATCCTCGGGTCTTTTCGGGAGACATGTTAGCTTACCACTCCACATGTTTTGTGCAAATTTCAAAGTTCGTTATCTGTTTTTCTTTTTGGTATTAACCTCTAGACTCCCCGAAAGGCAAGTTAAGCAAATTAAAGCCTGAGGTTTTTATTGGCACTTCTTGACTTTTTTCCTGGTATAGTCTTTTTTCTAATTTGGTATCCTCTTTAGTTTTGGTTACACATTGTAAAAATGATATATTCTTTGGTTAATTAACTTCTAGAACAATGGTCAAATTCACACGTACTAGTAAAGTTCCACCTTTTTTTTTATTAAATTAAAACAAAAAATAATAAATAAAAGAGGGATTTGAGTTGGCAATGGTATTGAAAGAAAAATAATAATTAAAATAAGAATTGGTTGGAATTCAATGATTGATGAAATGCTCTAGCCCAAGTATAATCTTCTCTTTATTCTTCCAGGTTGATCAAAGACACACTTTCCCCTTTTTTTCGTTCCAAGTTAAGACTCTCCTTTTGTATTTAAAAAATAATGATAAACAAAAAAATTATAAAACATGCAATTTTTTTATAAAAACATGACTAAATATTTTAAAAGCAGGCAAAGGAAATTTATTAGAGTCGGTCTCATAACGAGAAATTGAGATAGATAAACGAGGACATAAGTTTGATCCTCATAACTATCATTATACCAATATTAATTTATAACATTCCAAACCACCCATGTATGAAATTGGAGCTATATTTGCATGTTACGCTTTGGGTTTCTTATAGGAAAAATCAATTTTGTAAGAAATGAGACATAGAATTACTTAAACCCAGGTAACATTAGGTTGTCAGAGCCGCTCTGCTGCTTTTCTTTTTAAGTAACATTTTAAACTAAAATTATTTAAATAAACAATTTAATCATCCAATGAATCAGAGCTGCAGTGCCCATCTTGTATATACAATAAATTAAACATTCACAATGCAGTTATTTGTCGCGAAAATTTTCATCTATATATATACCAATAAAACTGAAAATGATTCCCACACATTAACAATAGCAGTTGATTAAATTTATTAAGTAGCAGCTACCAAATACACTTGCTTTGTACTACCTTAGTGAAGTATGTCAGAACCAGAATATTGGATTCATTGCCCAATGTACAGTGGCAGGGGAGTTATAGTACACACATGCAAATGCAATTGTGGTTGTTTATCTTCTTTTGAAAGGACTGACAACAAACTAAACTGACTGGGACATAAAATTCAAGGGACATTCATAGAATCAGGAGACATTGATATCATCTGAAGAAGGCTTGAATTTGAGAATGTCTCCTCCAGTGCAGGTCCTTTCATAATTCCTCCATCAAGACTTTCTTTAGTCATGTGTACTAACTCCCTCACAACATCAATCATTCCTAGCCTTCCATCTACACCAAATAACAGGCACCTTGTAGCAAGATCTGCAATTATTTGCATTTGCTCTTGCCGATAATGTGGCTGTTCATCATAGCAAAGAAATGGGTCCATAATTTCCTCAAATTTTCCAGCCCTTATATGCTGTAAGGCCAACGTTGGTGAATCCAACTGATTTGAGCCTGAGATAATCTCAAGAAGCAACACACCCATGTCATAAACATCATTTTTGCAGATGCCAAATCCTTCACAGTTCTTTTGTAAGTTAGAACCATAGTAAAAATTGGAGTTGATCAGGCCAAATCCTGCAATCTTGACAGAATAATCATCATCTAGGAAGATGCAGGCAGATTTAAGGTTATGGTGAAGTATGGGAGGATTTTTCTCGTAGTGTAAGAATGCTAGAACACTAGCTGTTTGTGCAGCAATAGTCAATCTACTATACCAATCTAAACGAAGTTGTTGTCCTTTGCTTTGATGTAAATGTTCCTCCAGAGTACCATTGGAAGTATACTCATAAACTACTAGAGTGTTGCCAGATTCAATACAGCATCCAAGAATTCGGGCCATGTTTCTATGCACAACAGAAGATAGAACCTCGATTTGTGACAGGACTTGGATTAAGTCATTCTTCTCACACTTTAACTTGTGGACAGCTATGTGAGATCCATCCCCTAAAACTCCAGCGAAAATTGTCCCATTATTGTCATGCATTAGTTTCTGACCCTCTTCAAAACCCTTAGTGGCTTCTTCTAGCTCATGGAGGCTGAATAACCGAGTTTTACAAGCTTTGGGGATTGTAATGTTTTGATAGTAAGCCTGCTCTGTGTCAAACATCCCTGGTTTTGTTGGCCTTTTAAGAAGATAAAATAGTACAACCAGGGAGGCAACAATGAGAACTGGGCCAATGATTCCTGCATTTTGAGTTAAGGATGCCATTAGATTGACACAATAAATGTTAAGTATAACTGAACATGACTACCATATTATATAGATGAAGGAAAATGGTGAAGAATTGAAAATAAATCTGGTAGTCATGAATCCTTTAGGTTGATGACGTTGTAATTTGTGATTTGGCACCCTCAAAAGAGTTCAGGAAAATTAATAAAATTACTTGAATTTTACAATGCTCTACTACTTACCGGCAATCATAACAAATTTCCTTTGATCATGTCTTTTGATATAGCAGTCACTTCCATATGCTTCCTTTCCATCCTTTATGCAGGCTGCCAGGAACACAACAACCAGAAGAAAATGGTCAAACGTGAATGGAGAACGTTAATAAGTCATAAAGTTTTATAAGCCCAGAGCCCAGAAATCCATTTATATGCTCATTAATATTATCTTAATAGACATGTGAGAAACTATAAGAGCTATACTATTATTTCTAGTTCTACAACCTGCTGCTGGCGTTTTCTATGAGCAAAAAAGGCCAATGTAGGTATTAAAGTACAAAAATGAGAAGCAGAAAGTCGAAATTTTTAAAGAATTATATCAGAGAGTATTACTCACATGCATCACATTTCCTTTTAAAAAATAGAAACAACACAACTGTAAATATATGATGTTAACAAAAGAAATACTCTTATTTAATCTTGATTATTATGATGAAAAGTACTGACCCTGCAAACATCCAGTTCCATTAGCAAAACCATCACCAACATATCCATTCTGGCAGACACATCTGACGCCTCCTTCAACCGCCGTAGCATTGGCCATGTTAGCATTCGTAGCACAAACATGAGTAGAGGAGGAGTTCCTGGGAAGTGCCCATTCCAACTTGACACCACGTTTTCCCCAAGTTGAGCCTCGCAGAACAGCCCAACTAGAAACCCCTCTGCATCCAAACTGAGAAAACACCGAAAAGCCATCTCCAGCATGCCATATGGTATGGTCAGAGAGTGGATAGCAGCAGGCAAGGGAGCCTCCACCCTTTCCATCACATCCAGGCATGTCAATGGTTTCACAATCTGCTTTGCACAGAGAAGAATCCTCACAGTCATAGAGCCCAATAACATTGTCAACCGACACTCCAAACATGTCCTTATTATTCCCTGCAAAGTTTCTGCCAAAAGAGTTCAAGTCATTGTACAGTCTACAGGATGATGAGCCTGGAAAGTCAACCAGCACACCATCTGGGAAGAATTCCAACACTGTGTAGCTCACTGACCCAATTCTGAGTAAAAGGGCAGAGGAATTTGAGCACGAGAGATGGAAGGCACTGGAAATTGACTCACATGAAGTGTTGACATAGAATGGAAAGGGAACATGGAGGTCCCCGCATGTTTCATTGCAAGAGTAACAAGAAAATGGGAAGCACAGAAGAAGCACAAGAAAAGTGAGGAGGACAATAGGTGACATTGTAGTGTACAATATATGTTGGTTTTGTGAGGAAGAAGAGGGAGGGAAGACAGTGTAGTAGTAATAAATAGCCCAAAAGGGAATGGAAAGTAGTGATGAGAAGGTACAAGAGCTCAAGAGTAACGTGGCGAAATCAGGGAGGTGATAGTGGGTAGTGTGAAGAAGGCATAGAAATTGGAGAAGGAGGAGACGATTGGTCTGAGGAATGGGGTACATTTCGTATATGGGGGCGTGTGCTGAGCGAGCGTGGCCAAGTTTGTGAGCATTTCAAGCTTGTTGAATTCCACAATGCTTAATTACGTAGCATGAGAATCCAGATTTCAACCGATACTTCATTTTAAATACACTACCCACTATTTATACATAGATATATATTTTAGCATAGTCCATAGCAACTTCCTTGTGCGTACTACATATATATAATAAAATTATTTATGAGATTAGGGAATGTGAGATCTGTGAAGAATGAACAATGGATGCGTAGCTTAGAAAAAGAGAAAGAGAAAGCTAATTAATTTGCTTGTATACCTAAAAGTGAAGTGACAAAATTTGCTTGTATACTTAAAATTTTAAAAGCAGTCTCCCTCTTGCTCTCCCTACACCCAACCCATCCATGGCAGACTCTTGGTTTTTCGTCTCTTTACGCCACACCATCAAGTCCTCCTCGTTCATCCCTCCATTTGCGATGTCTGAGTATGTTGATTGAAAACGGGAATTCACAAACTGTTCCATACCATTTTATTGGCCAAGTTAGTACTACGTAACTCCAACAAAAGAACACAAAAAGTGTTGTCAACCAGTTCAGCCATTGTACTTAACTGCATTCTAATTTGGCTACACACAATAAATATTAGCACATCTAATTGCAACCATGTAATTATGTTCGTACCTCTAATTCTCATCATATAATTATTTCTTTTGTTTTTTCCTCCCCTGTGACTAGCACAATTCTTGTATGTAGAGCCAAAAGAGTAGTGATTAAGGTTTACCTTTATGAGTTAGGTGAGAAGCAATTGGTTTCTTTCTTTCGGATGTGTAAGTTGAAAATGCTCCATTCTATGACAATATATTTACCTCAACAAAGTTATAAATAAAGAATAACTATTATTTAATCACAAATTATTATATATATATATATATATAATATTTATTTTTATAAAGTTTAAATATTCTTTTGTTCTCAATAAAATAGGATATTTTTTATTTTAATCCTTTTAAAAAATTAATCCTTTGAAGATTTGAAATTGTATATTTTAATCTTCCTGTCAAGAGTGTTAACTAATACTAACAATTCTTTTTAAACAAAATTAATATTAATAATAATGTTGATGGTCAATTAACTTAAACAATCATATGTTATTTTTTATTTATAAATTATGTTTTAAATCTCTCATCAACTTCAACTAAAATTAAAAAATATTGACGTCAATATCAATATCACATTATTATTTAACGTTATTAGTAGACGGAATTAAAATAAACATAAAAAAAACTTTAAAAGATTAAAAGAAAAAACTCTCTATTTGATAGGGAGCAAAATGTTATTTAAGTGTTTTATTAATGATAATTTTATAAGTTATATTAAAAATATTAGACTCATTAATAAAAAATAGAAAAAGATACGAAAGTTTGTATGGAGACGTTGGACCACAAAGACTCACCGATCATGAGGCAAGGTTGAATTTCAGCTCACAACTAATTGAATCCAATGGATAACCTAGGATTCCAATTCGCTTAGAATGATTTCAAGTTCATTCTTCTTTCGTTAGATTAATATTAATTTTGTTGTTTCATGCAAGGAATGGATTATTAATATTAACGAACTATGAAACCTAGATACGGGACACTATACGGGTATAATACGACATGGATACAATAATACCACATTTAAAAAAAACATAAGAATATGATACATCTTCGATACATTACTAAAGAATTATTAAAAAAATATGTGTATACAAGTATGCAGATTTATGAGGGAAGTAGAGTTTTCCCCCTATTTTAGCATTTTTTTAATTTTAAAATTTCAATCTAAAAATATTAAAATTAAAAAATTCAGAAGATGACTGAAGTCGTATTGGAGTCATGTCCCAGTAAGTATTGTATCTGTTATCTTTTATATAAAAAATTTGTACTTCTTGAATACGTATCAAGACAGTATCAGTATCCCAATACGTTGGTCATTTGGGAGTATCGGACTTCACAGTTAAGAAACATAACCAGGCGTCGCAGTGAAGGTGGCGTAGTTGTGGGGTGTTGAAGAGGGAGGATAAGAGAAGAAAAAAGAAAAATTCTTAGCCTATCAATTTTATTTTTTTTTAATAAAAGAAAGTTTTGTAGATGAACACACCCACACCTCTCTCGAACACAACGATAATCAAATGGCACCAAACTTCATATAGCATCCTTCACAAACTAAACTAGGAGTTTCACTTGGCTTACTTTTTTAACATTCAATTTCTTTAATTTAGAAGATTCTAGGTACTACCTTTCTATAATGGACGGCGATGTAAAAACCTTTTTCTGAGTTTCTATCAGGTCTTTAAAGAGGACTAATATGGAAATTGGAGTTTCAAATCTCGCAAGGGATCCATCCTGCTATGGTCATGGAATATTAGAAAATTCAAAAAGCAATGAACTTGTGGCATTAGCAGCCGTGCGTTTGCTGCCTTAAGTATATAAAGTTCATGGAATTTCCTCACTCCGTCCTTCGAACAGGTTATATTTGTTTGCGGCTTTGTGCAGATCCTCAGAGCTTTCGCATGAAAGGTTGTTTATACAAGTCTTGCATCCTTAACTGCGGATACTGAGTGGCGTTATCCAGTTCCTTTCAGCTAGTTTAAACTGCTGGCTTTATTTCTACAAGTTTGTAATCTATACAATGCTATAATGAAAATAGTCATAATTTCACTATTGCGATACCCCAAATCATTTACAATGTCTAACTGGTTACAAAAAAACACTAAATTTCTGCTACTATTGCAAGATTTATCCCTCATATTTGACATTAAAAGTAGTTCAGTTGATACCAAGAAAAAGGGAAAACAATATAATTAATCATAAACTAAAAATAAGTCAAAAATTTGAGAATCATACGTGTAGTGCAAAGTAACTTTCAAGAAAGCAGTTGCAAAAAAGAAAGAAAGCCTCCTTCTTCAAAACCAATATGTATGTTGATCACCACAGCCAACATACAAGCACATTCTGTCCGAGAAGTTTCTGTTCAACCTGGGCAGATTTTGTTATAGAGGAAATAGTTCACAGATGCCACACAACTAAAATTAAAACGTGGGAAGTGACTGAATGAAGCATCATAAATTACTTAAATGATCAAATGCTCAAACGGTACTTAATGTTTCTTGTCTAAGTCTATTTTAGCGGAGTTTTTAACTGCAGTAACATCAGGCCAAGAAAGTAAAAAGTGTGTATGTAGTAATTTAATATGGTACACAGACCTACACGACAAGTTTCGTGAGCTGCAGAATTAGAAAATAAGCAATACAGACAATGAACAAGGAAACTTAGAAATATATGCAAAACTAGAGATTTTCTTTGTGTGGTTGCATGGGAATATCAGGCATCAAGTTGAAGCCTCCCCATTCAAGCGTAATCTCTTGGGACCTTTTTCTTCACCTTGGATGCAGGCTGTTCCGATCCTGTTTTCATTGGCCTCTACCGAACATCTTTTGTAAGGTTTAAACCCTGTTCGACGAGTCTTTAGCTTTCCTGGTCCAAGACCTATGGTTAGCAGTCCCTCCTCCTCATTGTTATCTTTGACAAATAGCAGATTTTTCTGCACCCCATCACAAATAGAACTGCATTTCTTGCTTTCAAGGTCTTCATCTTTGTAGTCTGTGTTTAGCTCGTTATCCTTGATGCTATCTATCTGATTATCTTTATTTATCAAATGATGAGTAGGTGAAAAGCTTTGTGGCAACACCTCTCTGGAGAATAGAGCCTGAAAGGCAAGCCGCCCCTGAAAATAACAGTGGCATGAGGAAAGAAGCAATACATCCGTACATTACATTAACATTTCATCATAAGATATGCAATCATACCTCTTCAGAGACCTCCTTCCAAGAATCAGTAAGGTTGCTAATGCTTCTACTTCGACGATTACTAAGCTCGGTATCTAAAACGTTCGCATCAGGTGTTTTGGGCTCTTCCTTTTCTTTCTCATCCTTCTCTAGTAACTCAGTCTCTTCACTGCTAGAGGTTGTGTTGGAACCACATGAGGAACGGTCTACAGGTTTTCTGCCCTTCATTTTGTTGGAATCGGGGTTCTCAGAAATTGCTTGGTTCATCTCATGATTAGTAGCCTTTGGTGAAGTATCTAAATTGGCATCTCCCCTATCCTCAGATTTGGATGAAGAAACAGCTGGTGACTTAGGAGCTGAATGTTGAGCTTCCGAGTGTTCTGGATCCGGTATCTGATCTTGCAGAGGAGGATTTTGTGGTTTAATCTCTCCTCGTTCTGTTTTTTGTGGTGATTCATCAATAATCATTGATGGAACTGTAGTTGCTGATGCAGGAGGACAGGCAAAAGCTGTATGGAGTGGACCACATAAAGGAAGCAGTCCATGGGCAGCCCACCATGCAGTTGCAGCAGCTACTGTAGCAGCTGCAATAGCTGTCACACTTGGAGGCGAGCCAATTTGTCTTGATGGAAAATCTGGAGTGCACACGGGAGAATCTGCAGAAGTTTCTGCATTTGCATATGGCCAAAATGTAGCAGCAAAACTCGCTGCAGCATGGGCTGCAGGGTTTTGCAGCAAGGTAGAGACAATAAGACTTGAAAATGTGGAGGACATGTGAAGAAATGAATGATAATCATCCTGTGCGAAAGGAGGACTAGGAGGAAATGATTGATGAATAGAGGACCGTGCGGCGTTGTTTTGACATTCACTTATGTGTGATGTAGCAGAATTGGTGACAAGGTTAGGTTGCCTATTAACCCCTCCCTTCGGCTGAAATATGGAGTCTTGAAACACCATATCTGGGGATAGATTTTGAGTACTAGTTCCAAGGTTCCCATCAACAACGTGCACAGGGACATGTCTTGGGTAATTCTGATTGCCTGGCACCCCATCTATTGTTAATGCACAATTACGACCATCTGTTTTCTCAGTTTGAACCAATTCTGAAGCACCAGAATTCTCCAACTTAGAGACTTCACAAGTGTCATTAGTCTTTTGTGTGTGCTTGCCATCATCTATCTCCAACTTCTGATTTTCAAGCTCATCAGTAACAAAAGATTCGTTGGTTTCATCTCGAGTTATTACCTCTTTTACCGAAGGTATAAACTCCCTTAGGGCACATGAATTTCTCAGTGGCACTGATATTGATGTTGAATTCTTGTTGGCGGAAGATACAGATGAACAGGGTGCCTCTTGGATAATGGTAAATACGTTTAAGCAGCTTCCGTCCTTATTTTCTTTTACAGTCGTTGGCCTTAGGTCGACATTATGCTTCTAAAGGAACAGGCGGAATGATTTCAATGAAAGCGAAAAAAGCAGAAAATTTGAATGACGAGTAAAATATATATAAAAAAAAAATATAACCTCTGGAAGTGGTTCTTTCTCCAAGTCCAGTGCTTGTTTACCATGTGAAGATGCAATTGAAATGAGAGACTTTCCATGCTTTGCTTCGCTATGTAATGTTGGGGCACCAACATTGGTCTTCCGGGGATAAGGATTGCTTGGTTTTCTTTTTGGCCGTGGAGGGGGGATGTCTATATCAAGAGCTTGTCCTATTGGAACACCTTTTACAAAGGCCTCTTTCTCCAACTGAAAGTAAGGATTGTAGTATTCTCAGCAGGTGGAAGTTTCACAAAAACTATTTAAAAAACATTAATCGGAGCATTTGAGCATCATTTTTTTTTTTTTTGTGGAATTGTCAAAATACTAATTAGAGAATTGTAATACCTCCATCAGTGCCAGTAACATTTCAGTGCATTCAATAATAAAGTATAATGAACTATCTACATGGTTTTTAATAAAGTACAATCTTCAAAGAAAACACACTGGCTTTAAGTGATGGTTTGATTCTTCCTGTGGAAAGATCGTGCTAGACTGCTAGCTACATCTCTGGGAATTGGATTTTTTTCAAAACATTATAGGATTTTTCTTAAGCATTTCACAAAAAGTTACCTCTGATTTGACCTTTCTTCCTTCACACTTTACATCACTATTTTATTCCTATGTTCCATTCTTCCTTTCCCCTTAACCTTCCTAGTTCACATTTTCCAAAGTTTTATCTAATTTGTTACTCTGTTGATTCTTTGTATAAGAAACAAATGAGAGCAATTTTTTATCCTAAATATAAAAATAAATTTATTTTTGAATTTATTAATTAATAACTTCTTTTTATACCCTTAAATTATTATAAAATCTATCTATGATGCATTTACTCATTTCTCATAGAAATGAATATATTCATTGAGCTATTAATAACAGAGAAATGGGCCTGCTTGAAAAAAATAACTTAACTAAGATCATTTTCAATAATTTCTTATTATATAAGAACTTATGTTATGAGTGCTTAAATTTAATGGGTTTTTTTGATAAAAAAATTCAATGGGTTATTTCTGTTTGGATATACATGTCAATAAGCGCTTACACAATTATAAAATGTTTGAATGCATATCTACATAATAAGCACTTAAAGGATATTGTCTCTTTTTAAAAATTAATAAATAAATCAATTTCAAAATATATTACAAAATTATAAGCCAACTAAATAATTAATATAATCACATTATATGTGTGTATGTATCACAAAAATATTAAAAATAAATATCACCAATCACAATTTTCCTACTTTTAATTTTTAAAATAAATATTTAAGTATCATAAATTTGAAAAAAATAATTAAAATATAAATTAAGGTGCTAAAATTAAAAGAATTATATATATATATATATATATATATATATATATATATATATCATAAAATCATTATATAAATTTTAAAAAAATCACCACTCTCATGTATAAATATGTATATTAGAATAGTATACCATTATAAAAACTTCACCAGTACACAACATTGTAGAAGGAAACATAAGAAAATTACTAACGATGTATAAAATGAATTACTAGCAACATATAAAAATATAAATTTATTTAATTAAATTATATTTAGAGAAAAGAAGGAAACACTCACAAAAAAAATTATTAGCAACAAACAATTATAATTTGGTTTGTGTAAGAATTAATATTCATATTAATTTTAGTTAAGAAACGAATAAAATAAAATATTTAATTTGAAGGAAGAAAAAAATATTAAAAAATACGTGTACCTAAGCTATATTAGAGAGCTTATAAAAATATGCAAAACATCTTATAGACAGATATTTTTATAAGCTCTCCCAAATACTTTCGTAAGTACATATAACATAAGAGAATACAAATAAATTGTTGACAAGCTCTTCCAAACGGCACCTAAATCATACTCATTTGTTGAAAAAATTATTTATTGACTTACGTGTAGTACCATTAAATATAACTACAATTAAACCATTTGGTTCTATGAGTAATTGTGAATAATATTTAAATTTATGATATTGATTTTAAAAAAAAATTAATGTACCATGATAGCTCGTTGCTATGCAGAGCTACGTGGGGAAGATCATTCTATGAAGTGTTATCCTTACATATATAATATCCTTACATATATAATTATGATATTATTAATTAAAATTAACTAATTTTAGTGATAATGGATGAATTAGATAGTTATTTATATGTATAAGACTGAGGTGGTATATGATTTTTAAAAAAATATTTAACCGTCATCTTTAATTTTTTTTACTTCATAACTATGTTGTTATTACTCCAGATTGATGGTAAGTGCATGTAAACTGTGACTAATTATTTATCAATTTTTTTAAAGCTTTTATATGTGTAATACAAATTATTGGGTGTGGTTAACCATTATCTTTAGAATATTATTGGTTCAGGAACTAAAAGAAAAAATCATAGGAGAACTAAAAATAATAATAAATAATACAATTTTGCACATTTCAATAAAAATCTTTCTTTTTTTAATTAAACTAATAAAAATCTTCTTTAAAAAAAGTATTAATTAGCATTTGCCTAAATTTTACGCATCACAATTTTTCTTTTCATTATTTTGATGTGATTCTATTTTATATGAGATATGACACAAATAGTAGTCCAGTTGAAAAAAAAAAGAGAGGAGAGAATTGACTTCACCAAACAGTCATTGTGACCACTTGGCCAAACTAGTTCCCCTTATTTTTTAACACTTTTATCTTCTTTAAAATCAATTTGTTTTCATATGTCTTCATTGCATTTGTGTTCTCCACCAAAGCATTGAACCCCTTGTCTCTTCAATATAGACAATAAAAGGGTTCAGCACGAAAACTGAATCCCAAATAGTTATTTACTTGAACTTTATACAGAAACCATAGATGCAACAGAAGAGGTAAATCACTTGAATGCCTAAGTCTGATGTTATATCCTTCACATTCTCTTCACCTAAGCTAAAAAGTTTCAGCTCATTTTATCATTAGTAAGGGCATGTACTATAATTCTAGCATTAGTCAAGGTAATAGTAAAGGCCGTAAAAAATGAATAAGAGCCTCACTCTTATCAGTGGTTCAAGTCTTGTTAACTATTTCCTCATTACATATAAGCTTTATTGTATTATTATACTCTGGCTATACTCTATGATAATAGAGAATGTTAAGATGAATATATGGCCACATAAAAAAGGACAGGATACAAAATAATTATACACGAGAATATATTGGTATAGCACCAATTAAGAAAAAGATAAAAAAAAAAAAAAAACAGTTAATGTGGTTTGGATACACAGAAAGCCACTGAAAGCTCCAGGGAAGACTGAGGAGAGAAAATTGCATTGTTTATAGTCGTGTAAAAAGGAGAAGAGGGAGACTAAAGAAGAACTTAGGGAGACTAAAGGAGAATGTTACGAGAGATCTCATGGTAAACAATAATAAATTGCATTTATGTTCATATTGATACTGTTGCAGCTGGCGAACAGCCTGTAAACTCTTTTATTATCAGCATTCAATTATTATAGAAAGCCCAAATCTCCAAACAGTTTACTAGTATTTAGTCTATGACCGGACATAACTGAATCGCCTGCACACCCAAAAAGGTGTGAACTCTAAATCAATACTCAAACCATTTTACTTAAGCCTCCTACGGGATCGGGGTGGTTATTAGTTTCTAATTTTCTGTTTTAAACGAAAACATGTTTAGTGAAAATGAGATTGAGTTGATTTTTTGCTATTTTTCAAAACAGTTTTTATCCCATTTTAATAACAACAAAAATAGATATGTGTATTTTTATTGTTGGTCTCTCTCAAGCTATTCTCTCTCACTTTGCCGGTAACGGTCTCCGATCGTCGGTCGTGGTCGCCGGTAACGGTCGCGATCGCCGTTCGCCGGTAATGGTCGCAGTTGTGGTCGCCGATCACTGGTCGCCAATAATGGCCGCGATATTGTCGTTCACCGGTAATGGTCACGGTCGCCATTCGTCAGTCGTGGTCGCTTATCTCTGATTGCCCGATGCAGTCTCTGATCGCGGGTCACTAGTCATCGGTCCATTAGATTGACCTTTTTTAAAATTACAAAATTTTGATGTTGAAGATAAATGAAAGAAATTTGGCAATGATTTTGAAATTGATTATGAAGTTACTTTTCTATTTTGCAATAGTTTTTAAAGTCAGTTCAAATTAAAATTTTATAACGAAAACTGGGTTTGATTTTCAAATATTTCAAAATTAAAAACGAAAAATCACCCCAAACGGGACATAAGAAACCTAAATTCTTGAAAACCATAGAAGGTTCCTAATCAATTCTACATGAAACTCTAGTAGTCATGCCCTAATGGAAAATCATGCCACGAAACTTCTTTTCTATAGATACAATTCCATTCTAAAGATCTGGGTACTTGGAAGCATTTCTTAGATATTGACATGGCATGGGACAAGAGTATATTTCTTTCTCAAGGAAAGTATATCCTTGATTTGCCAGTCCAGAAAGTAACAGGTACTGCAGGAGCCAACCACGTGAAACCTAAATGATTTCTAATGGGAAGCTTTCAGCATATGATGGTGATGAATGAAAGAAGCTGGTTGGTAAACATTATCTGACACTACTCTTTCTCTATACATGTGATCAGACAGTTCATGTCTCCTCCAAGGGACACTCATTAGGATATTCAAAGGAAACTCCTAGGTAAGGCATAAGCCATAATATATAGTGATATATATACACATCAGGCGAGGAATAGGTAAGTGTTTTGTATTTGTTTTTGTTTTTTATTTTAGAAACCAAACCCCGATATAGTTTGAAATCCACCAGTTCAGATACAGAACTATTTTCTGCCATTGAATGGAAATTTTATGAATCAAACAAAATACCAAATTGATTAATAAATCAGCAGCAAATCAAGATGAAGCATAAATTTGAATTATAGGACCAAAACTTTCAATGTATAATCCAAGGTGAGAAGGTACGGATTTACCTTTGTAAAGAATTTCTGAGCATGACTCCTGATTTGTACAGCAGTCTTTGTTCCTATATGCTCTGCACAACAAAAGTAAAACCCCCCAAAAAGGGTCAGGGGGCGTGAGAAAAAACAGTAGTCCTATTCCTATATACAGATTTAATCCAATAGAGAGAGCAGTTTCTATCATTTCCTATTAAGATATTCGAGTATGCTAGATATCATGATTATTGGGCAATCTAAAATGCATTTATGCATCTGAAGATATGAAGTATATATAAAGTATTAATGGTGAGCAAAATATTGCCTTCTATGCGCTGCCATGCTCGCCCGTATAGCTTCAAGGCTTCTAGAAATCTGTTATGTTCCTCCTCTGTCCATCGTTCTCTTTGCTTTGTGATAGTATATGGTTTTCTTGTCTGCAATTGCCAAGTAACCACTCAGAAGATAATAATAATTCCCTTTGGGGTATCGAAGTTTGCCATTAATCCACCACAATAAAGTACTTACTTTAATAACCACTTCTTCTCCAGAGGAGTCGGCGTCCATTAGAGGACGTGTGCTGCTAGCGCTGCTTCAGATCTTCCCTGACGAGGAGTGGGTAAAAGGAATATCTCCTTTCGTTTTTTGTGACATGGAACACACCAAATAGTAAAGCCGTTTTGGTGAAAGCAAGCTGAAGCTGATGATACGGTGATGCTACTGCAAAAGAAATAGAAAGGTAGAGATCCGTCTCTGTTTGGTAACAAAAAATATAAATCTAAGCATTCCAATCACAAGCCACACGCAGGATGATACTAATAGAGATTAGAAAAAGAAAAAAAAAGATTTAGCAAATTTTAAGAATCCACCGCAACAGAGAGACAGAGACGCTTCTCCGAAAGAATAAAAGAAAACTCTTTAATCAGAATCCTCACCAAAACGAACTCCACGGCGCCAAAACCTTTCAAACGCGGAAAGAACTACAATTAGTGTATATATCACAACAACACTTCAAAATTACTATCTCTGCCACTATACTCCAATTTCCGTTCTCCTAATGGGTTGCCGAGAATACTTAATCACACAGAGCAAGCAGAGGTTAACTCAACGTACCTGATATATACAAATCCGGAAAGTTATTCAGTCGTTTGGCAGTTTCCGGCGATTAAATTTTCTCGGTAACCAAAAAGAGGGGAAACTGAATAATTTTGAAAAAGGAAGAGAAAAGTACCTTGAAAAAAAGCCATGGAGAAGAAGAAGAAGAAGAGAGTTGAAGGTGCGATCATGCATGTGAAGCGAGGGAATTCACCTAACACTAGCAGGAGGAGTCATTTGCGGCAATGAGGGATCGGAGGAAGAAACAGTAGAAGTAGCAACGAAAGAAGAATGAGGGGAGCGACTTCAACTACAACAAAGGAAGCAGAAGCAATATCAGCCACTAGAATTTGCTGGCATTTTTATTTATTTATTTTGGTGAAAAGGAAGGCGACGTTTTAATTTGAGGCTGCTAAGTGTGGAAGTGTAAAACTGCAAGGGATTGGGACAAGTGGCATCAATTCAGTGGCTGGTGGAGCTAACGCAAGCAAATCCTTGCACTCTTTAATATTGTTTTTTGTGGCCTTTTCCCCCTTAAAGTGAAATCTCATCCACAAACTCCAACGCCAGCTGTCACATGTGGGCCCCTCAAGTTGCCTCGCCAACGTGGCACCTCGCTTTTCAGAGACTGCTACGTGGCGCTCTCTTTATGGTTCGTTACTTGTTGTGCGTTCCATGACTCCCTGTGACATCCCTTCGATTCTTCCTGGTGGTTTTTTTCTCTTCAGAATTTTATATTATCAAGATACAAGTACTTTTTTTTAGATACTATACCTTTACGGTATCATGAAGCATGTTAATTGATTAATATACAAGGTTTTCATTGAACGCTTATAAAAACCAAGGGTATTCTCTACTAAAAATTAAATATATAGTTTTTAAGTGATTATTAAAAAATAAGTATTTTTAATAATATCACACTTTTTTATTAAATAAAAGTATTTTAATGAAGTTAAATTATAATAATTAAGTTACACGTGATAACTACACTTCCTAATAGTATATTTTATTGTTTCTGGGTTGACAAGTATATTGCTATTTTAGTTGGCCACAACTTTAAGGCTTAAAGCACAAATATGGAAACCTTTTTGCAAGAAATGAACATAGTGGATGTAATAATTTGTTTTTAATATTTTCTTTCTGGAACAAAACTGGTTTTGTATTTTTGTGGTACAGGAGTTGCCATGTGGCATCTAAAGGAAGGAGGTGAGCAGAGTGTGTTAGGTCTTGTCCTGTTGCCCATTTCTGGATGATAATAATCTAAGCAATTTAGGGGTGGGCATGGGTCATTTTGGATCGAATTTGTGGTCAAAAGTAATTTTGATTAATTTTAATTGATTTGGATTAATGAAAATTTTCCTAATTTAAGTCTCTAATATGATTTTAACTAACTCCATTATAAGCGGCTTGAATTGGATTTAAAATAAAAATAAAAAATGATTTTTCTTTAAAGTAATTTTTTTAAAAATAATTAGAAAAGTGATTTTAATATTATGCAATTAAATACATTTAACTTAAAAACTATTTTTTAACTACTAGCTAGTCCAATACAAAACATGTTATATTTCAAGTTAAAAATTAAACTATATTTTATATTATAACTATAGTAATAATTAATCAATATCCTTGGAATAAAATAATATAATTAAATTGGATTGGGCTAAAAAGCCTAAACTCTAAAGGTTAGAATAAATATAAAAAAAATAATAAATAATCGGGTGGATCAAATTTGATTGGATTTTCAAAAATAAAATCCAAGAACCGATCCAAACTCATCTAATTTTCAATTTTTTAACCTAATCCAGATCAAACTCGTATTTATTGCAATATTATCTTATAATAATAATAATAATAAGATGGGAAAAATTAAACTTAAATAATAATAAAATATTTACATGGATTTTAAAGATATTGATAAAAAAATTATTTAGATACATCTTTTTTTGGTAGCGAGATACATTTTATTTAATATGTTTTTTGTTATAAAAATAATATTGAATAATTTTATATTTTTGATAATATATTAATTTTTAATAATTATTTAATTAATATCCATAAAATTATTATTAAAATTTATTTAAAAATATATATACATATAAATTACTGTGAGTAAATGTTTTGGTTAGGAGAATGGCATTATGTTGATTTCTTTTATTTTTTGTTAGAAGGAGGGCCTGAGGCCCAAACAAACAAACATTAAGAAGAATAAGCAGAAGAGAAGAGAAAGTGCCACAGAATAGGCTTCTCCTAAACACACTTCACTTTTCACTTTTACACCCTCTTTCCCTTACTTTCTAACTGTTAATTGTTTGTGCTTGGGTAGAATCTGCTTTTATCATTTATCAATACAAATGGTAAGCGTATATTGTGGTGAAATTTCCGTCGTGGGATTGCCAGCAAATGAATGAAACGGTCGGGCCCAAGGTTCTGCTTAGATGGGGCAGTTTCAATTATTTCGATACAAAAATATTTGGAAAAAAAAAACTAATTACTTATATTGTTTTGCTGAATTCATTTTAAGGATAGAATAGTAATTTATCATTTAAGTTTTAAAAAAAAAAATGAAAACTCATTTTTCTCTATTCTGTCATTTATTTCTCCCATTAATTCTTTCTCCTCTCTCCCCTTTGGTTTTTTACCTTTTTACGTCATTCTCACTACTTCTGCACAAAATTTTCAGTCACCTTCTATGCAAGTTCAATCTTCTTTATGTTTTAACACCACAAGTTCTTCCTTTTCAAATACAAGTTTGATCCATTAAATCATTCTTGAGTAATCAGATTCATTTTCTCAATCCAGATCATAAAATGCTCTCGCCGTTAAACAAATTAAAATTCAGAATATGAAATAGAATTTCTCTGTTTTGCAACACATAAGATTAGATCCATGGTAGTTCAATAACTGAAAAAGAAAAAGAAAAGTAGGAAAAATCATTGAATCCCTGTCTGTACGCCACCCAACACCCATCATTTAGGGATAATTTTTTTTATTGATTACAATATCTTAAAATAGAAATAGAAATATATATTTTTATTAATAATAGTTTAATTAATGAATTAAAAAATATATTTTAAAAAATAAAATAGAAATATATATTAATAATAGTTTATTTTTTAATTTTTATTCTTAATAATTTTACTATCTATTACATTTAATAAATATAATTTTTAATATTATTGGACGGTCATTGCCAAGAATGGAACTAATATGAGGTTTCACGTCTGACATAGGCACCTCTGTCGTCATCATTACGAAGAATGAAACTAATTCCCACAGTAGGGAATTGTATTAGCTGTATTTGCCAACCAATGAACGGTTGTTTTTTTTCCCTAAAGTTTTGTGTTTGGACAATGGAATTTAAAATTACGAGAAATTTTAAATTTTAAATACTTTAATTAAAATTCTTTTATTTTTAAAATTTTATGTTTGGATAAAAAAATTAAAAAATATGAAAGTGAGAAAATAAATACAAAGAGAACAGAAAATATGACTTATGTGCCTCCAAAAAGAATATGACATGAAAAGTCAAGTGGCAGGACACATACTAGTGTACACCACTACACCCAACTTAAGCATTCAGTCAACAATATAAGGAAAATGTGAGGGTGAGAAAATGAATACAAAAAGAACACAAAATATGACTGATGTATCTCTAAAGAGAATAATAGTGATTCGGCATGAAAAGTCGCAGGACACACATTAGTGTACACCACCACACCCAACTTAAGCATTCAGTTAACGATATAAGGCATGACCCAGGTCCTCCGTGCCAACGAGCACCTCCGCTGCGTGATGGGTGCTCCCCTAATTGGGGGGTGCAGTTATACGCGTCCCTCTACGCTCACACCTAATTCATGCTTCACGAGCTCAGGTAATATTTTTTGAAGAAGAGAATCATTCACGTTTTGAAAGATCCCACATTTTTAGTTTTAAAATTCTATTTTAAAATTTTAAAAATTTAAATTTCATAAAGAAATATCCAAATAATAAGTTTTATAGTACATACATTAAAATTCTCTGATAAATTAAAATTCTCTATCCCAAACTATATATAAAAACATATCAAAAGAGAGAGAGAGTTTGAATACCTGTTATTAGCAATATAGAAATTTTAAATTTTTTCAAGTTACTCCATTCCTATAAATGAAGGCTACATGTATACTTAGCTAGCTACATAGGGAACAAATGGCCGAAAAGTTAGTGCTGGTATCAGACATGGCTTCCACTATGAAGCAGGTTCCCTCTAATTTCATCAGGCCACTCGGTGACCGTCCAAATCTTCAAGGCGTCGTCCAATCCTCAGATGTTTGCATTCCTCTCATCGATCTCCAAGACCTTCATGGCCCCAATCGCTCCCACATCATCCAACAGATTGACCAAGCTTGCCAAAATTATGGATTTTTTCAGGTATGTAAACTTCATCAATTATTATATTCACACATTTAACCTTAGGCTTAAATAAAATTTTCAATCTCTTGTTATATTATTTATCCCACTCTGATCGTTCAAGTTTTAAATTTTTTATTTTTGTCTCTTAAAATAATATCAATTTTGATTACTATCATATATGTCATGACATATTTCACAATTTGTCTGGTGTGATAAACTAACAAAAGATTTTTTTTTTATACATGAGAAAGCAACCAAAAAAAAAACACAAAACACAAAACTATCTAAACTTAACTATACCCATAGCATCACTCAAACAAACAAGACTAAGAGGATGAGGGCAGGATGACCAAATTAAAGGAGCAAATTAAATGCTGATTGGTTGAAGCTCCATTTTTAGCAAGCCAATCAGCAACTTTATTGCCTTCCTTATAGGTGTGCTTAAAGACCACCTCCCAATCAAAGTGATTGAACTGACGAATTTTGTTAATGACAGACTGATAAGGATGAAACCTTAGTTTATCATTAAAAACAAGATCCAAAGCCATCAATGCATCAGACGATAATTTTCTTGAGACCTCTACTCTAAGCAATTTGAAGACCATGGAAGATTGCCAAGACCTCAGCATGAAGATTAGAAGTAAATCCCCAATGGTCTGAAAAACCAATAATCCACTTACCAATAGAATCACGTAGCACTCCACCGAAGCCCAACGCACCATGATTACCTAAAGAGCTCCCATCCACATTTAATTTGATAAAATCGTGATTAAAACATAGAATTTAAGTACTAATTAATTAAGACAAAAAATATAAATAAAGAACTAAAATTTATTTTAGCTTATGAACTATTTTGACCTTATTTTTATCTCACTCTTTAATATTATATTATTTATTACATCTATTACTTTATCTCTCCTTCTTCCACTTAAATATCCGAAAAATTGGTACGTTTAAGATTTTTCCAAGTTAGTTAGACTTTTTATTCATTCGTGCCTTGATCTGCACGATTGATTATACTGTGAAGAATAAAAAGTAAAATAATCTATTAACATGATTGAAAAAAATAGATTTTTAGGTTGTTTATGAAAAAAAAAAAAAAGAGTAAAATTCTCTCTTAGCATGATTGGAAAAATAGAGAACAAAACAAAGCATAAAGAAAAAACTTACTTTTCCTTAAATACACTCTTTTATGTTTTAAGATAGATATGATACGTGGCTTGTCCTAGCTCACACATGCATGCATCTTCACAGATGCAACTAGCTAGTGCCATTCAATTGACACACAGAGAAAGAATTGGTGATTAACCTTACGTTTGTGTAAAATTTGAAATGAATGAAGGTGACAAATCATGGAGTTCCAGAGGGTGTGATTGAAAAGATAATGAAGGTGACAAGGGAGTTTTTCGGTTTACCAGAGAGTGAGAAATTGAAGAGTTACTCCACTGATCCATTCAAGGCAAGCAGGCTGTCCACTAGTTTCAACGTGAATAGTGAGAAGGTTTCCAGCTGGAGGGACTTCTTGAGACTTCACTGTCACCCTATAGAGGATTACATAAAGGAATGGCCCTCCAACCCTCCATCTTTAAGGTAAGAGAAGGTAATAGGCATATATAAAATTAAAGGGTAGGCCATATATAATTAATTTTGGTATGTATATATATGGTGAGCAGAGAAGATGTTGCAGAATACTGCAGGAAGATGAGAGGAGTATCATTGAAATTGGTGGAGGCAATTTCTGAAAGCTTAGGTTTGGAGAGGGATTACATTAACAGGGTAGTTGGAGGGAAGAAGGGGCAGGAACAACAGCACTTGGCAATGAACTACTATCCAGCGTGTCCAGAGCCAGAGCTGACATATGGGTTGCCAGGGCATACTGATCCGACGGTGATAACCATACTCCTCCAAGATGAGGTACCGGGATTACAGGTTCTCAAAGATGGCAAGTGGGTGGCTGTGAATCCCATCCCCAACACCTTCGTAGTGAACGTGGGTGATCAAATTCAGGTGATAAGCAATGACAAGTATAAGAGTGTACTGCATCGAGCAGTGGTGAATTGCAACAAGGACAGGATTTCCATTCCAACATTCTATTTTCCCTCAAATGACGCAATCATAGGACCCGCTCCACAACTCATACATCATCATCACCATCCGCCTCAGTACAACAACTTTACGTACAATGAATACTACCAGAATTTTTGGAACAGGGGACTTTCCAAAGAAACTTGCCTCGATATCTTCAAGGCCTAAGTTTGATCATTCCAATGTATGTGTGGTGTGTTTCTTTATTTATGATAGAAAAATGAGAAATAAACAAACTCATTGCAAAATAAAGTGTGTAATGTCTTATGGGACATAATTTTGTACCACTAGGCTGGGCCAGTTGTTTGATGATTAAGGCACTCTCAATCTTAATCATTTATGCTAAGGCACTCGAGATTGTGAGATTGTGCTTTTTTTTCTATCGACAATATTAATTGTTAGTTTGTTTGAATGAATAATTTGTTTGAATTAGATAAGATTCGATGATTTTTTTTTCTTGAATATTTAATGTAATCTCATTTTTAAGATTCAAACTTAAGACTTTAAAGTTGGTGGAATTTCACACCAATTTTGACCTATGTGTTCAATGATAGGCTATAATATTTTTAAAATAACTATTATATATAAAAGTAAATAAATTTAGCATGGATAATAATCTCTCACTAATATATATTTATATGATTTAAATATGACTGTTTTCTCTCACTATATTTTAAATTTAACATTTTTTGTCTCTCTAAATAAAATTTAATTTTTTAAATCTCTCAAATTTACGAGTTGCTTTTTTTACTTCCCTTTGGCTTATTTTTTTTATCTTTAAAAATATAATTTATGATAGTTTTTAATTATATGAGAGACTAAAAAATATTTTAAAAATTGAAAGGAGTAAAAAAATGCTAAGTTAAACAATAGACTTCTATATATGAGGATTTAAGTATTGATATTTGTCCATCCATCGGTCGATTTATGATTTATGTATCTATCTACCTGCAACGACGCATCCTTATGAAAAGGAAATAACAAAATGATATTGATATTTATCAATAATCTTTTGTACAACGGAAGTATATCAGCCATCTCAAACAAAATGATTGGTTGTGATTACCCTACCAATTGTCCAATTATCAAAATAGCTAGTTTGATACTCGTCCCATGCAAGGGTATACATGATTTAGTTTTTAAATTAATATAGTGATAAAAAAATATTTGGAAAAAAAATATAAAATAGTGTGTAAAATTTTGTATTAAGCAATAAAATCTAAGAATAAAAAAATTGTTATGAATAAATATCTTATATACTAGGATAAATTCTCAAAAAAATTTCTATATAGAATATTAATTATATATTTTTTAGACATGTTCTCATGATTTTTCAGCAAAATTTTTAATCTCTCTAAAACGTACTCTAGAAAAAGCTTTGTGGGTATGAAGAACTTTGTTAAAATTGAACTGTGCAGGAAAATATAGTAACTAATAACACGTTAATTGATTATTTAAAAAAAAATCTTTCATAAACAATAAGATTTCCCAATACATTTCAAGCTTTGATTAATATCCTTTGAAAATAATAAGGGAACATTATAAATAATTATATCCTCCGATTTAAAATTAATCTTTGATTTATCTCCTTAAATAATTTATAATAACAATGGTTTAAATTTTATAATTGTTAATTTGAATAATTATAATTAATGATTTTATCTAATTTACTAAATCATTGCTCCATTTTTAAATTTTAAATTATTTTATTTATATATTTATCTTAGTTTAAATTAATCTTACGTTCCATTATACAAATATATATACAATTCTTTTTTGACCAAATTCCAGAGTTAAGTCTTGTTTGTCACTAACTCACTATAATTGAAGATAACATGATAAATGAAAAAAAAAAATACTATATTTTTAATACATTGGTCCTTCCAATCACTCATAACTTTTGAAACTGACCAGAGAATTTTTTTGATAAGGTTAAATGTTTAAAAAAAGTTATGCAAATGAAAAAAAAAAAAACATAGTTGAAATTTAGAGGAATACCAATGTCATTTATGATCTTTTGTTTTGATACAAATAAACCTGTCTCACAATTGAATGTATGAGACCCCTGCAGAATTAGAGAATGAATGAATGATCCAAAGAGATGTGTATTCGTAAAAATTCCATAATTGAATTGAATTGAATTGGTGGGAAAATGTATGATAACTATAATTTAATAATTTTTTATAGCCTAAATTAAATTTTTGATTTGATTAATATTTAGATTTGTTTATTTTTTTATTATATTTTATGATTTTATGTGAGTCTTAATTGAATCAATGTATGTCACGACAGAGACACAATACAATTGTGTTTTATATAATATATTAGATCGGAGAATTCTATATCCCCTTCCCCTGCTCATTCCCAGCATAGTAAATTGAGGTATCAGATATTTTGTGCTGCCGTTTTTTACCCAGAAAATAGTCAGAAAGCTGAACTCAAGTCTCCAAAAAAAGAAGATACTTTTGCATGGTTAATTTTACCCTTGTAAGAAATATATAAGGATCTAGAAAAGTTTTGATTTCATAAAGGGCAACCAGGAACCTAATATCCAATGAAAAACCATAAAAGCCCTATCTTCCGGCCATGTCATCACACACTATCTAGAATGAAAAGAAATGAGTGGTTCAGCAATTGAAGCTGTGGCAGATTATGAAACAGCATTGACATTGATAAGCCAAGAAAAATTAGAAACACACAGGGAAAATAAATATCTGAACAACATAATCTATATTCTTTCCCTGGGGGCCTCAGAATCCTTAACAGAACAAGTTGCAGGGATGGCCTCCACTCTCTCTATATCCTCTTCATCCACCCTTGTTGATGCCAAGCCTCCAACTCCAAGACAATGCGTCACCCTTCCCACTCTTCCCCCTCCACCTTTTCACTCTCAGACTCGTCCTTGGAAGACCACTGCTTTCTGTGAGTCAATCAATTTATTACAGATTAAAAATAAAAATAAAAAAACCTTTTGTCGTCTCATAATTCGATTCTTTCAGGTCGTAGGCTTGCTCGCAATTTTATGGCAATGGCCACCACAAGAGAGGCAGCCGCAGCAGAAGTTGCCGCCACAACTGACCTCTCTATTGCCGAGACGCCAGAGATTGTGAAGACTATTCAAGAAGCTGTAAGGATCAACTAATTAATGTATATATCGATCTCTGTTGTTAGTTGTTACTTACACTTACTGTGTTGCTGCTTACTTGGCTACGTATAGTGGGACAAAGTTGAAGATAAATATGCAGTGAGTTCACTGGCAGTTGCTGGTGTGGTTGCATTGGTGGGCTCAGCTGGGATGATCTCAGTACGTTATTTATTTACTTTTTAAATGCATTATCTTATCATCATTAAGTATGTATAGAATACTTTGTTGTTAACATTAATGATTGTCACTCATAACAGGCAATTGATAGGCTTCCTTTAATTCCTGGGCTTCTTGAGGTCGTAGGCATTGGCTACACTGGGGTAAGTCCATTCAATTTTACTGTTTCCATTAACTGCATCAGATACTTGGATAATAACACTTTCCCTTAATTAATTTGCTTCTTACATAGTATTCTATATTTTAACTCTCGTATGATAGTATATATATTTACATTGTTAAATAATCAGAGTAAGGCAGAACTGTTTGTTTACATGAAAAGGAACACTAGTAGTTTATTTTATTTATTTTTTTAAATAGATTCCTGGGGTTTAGGAACCTCTATCTATTTATTCATCTGCAATTTGTCTTTCTTTGCAGTGGTTTGCTTACAAGAACTTCGTTTTCAAGCCAGACAGGTAGAGCCGAATTACGTTTAATAATTTACTGAAATTTGGTTCAACGAATTAACTTCATGATAAATGTTTAATTTCAATAATTTGCTTACAATTACAGGGAAGCTTTTCTACGAAAGGTAAAGGAAACATATAGCGAAATACTTGGAAGCAGCTAAAAGAGTGAGGAATTGATGCTTAGATTCTGTTCACACAAAAGAGATCTGTCTTTCAGTATTTTATTGAAGATGCAACCTTGTCGCAATAAGCTTCCTGACCATACTTTATCGCATGTGATGTAATCTAGCCTGAAAATAAATGTAACTCTTGTAATAATCATTCTACTTCAAGTAGATATCATTTCTTCAATTATCCCTTTGTGGTTTCAAAGTTAAGAAAAAACATCTAATGCTAGCATGGATGACTTCATGAATTTGAAGGAAACCTTATCATTGTATATATTGATCTATTTGATTTTCTTTGGGAGCTAGTGAGGATCTCACTAAAATATATATAACGTGTAAATTAAAAAAGAACATCAACACTATCTTAGTTGCTTAAGAGATAGAAGCAATGTTGGAGCATGACAACAAGCATCTGCAGAAAGGGTATAATTTGGGAAGGAATTGATCTTGTTGATTTTAATTTGAGGGGAAAACCTAGGAGAAAAGAAAAGAGAGAGACAAGAACATGAGTTTAAGTTCGAACAGCTAGCACACTTTTTATTTATTTTATTGAATAAGTCTCATATTTAAATATATTTGAATAACTCAATAAAGATCATTTAAAATATATCAAAAGATGAATAGAGAGACACTAGACGTAAGTCCTATCACTCTTGAGAATTTTACCTACTAAGAGTTTCAATTTCAGAGTTATTTAAAAAACTTATTCAGTACCTCTCAACACGAAAATTAGTCTCCTAAATGACAATTATGCCGGTAAAAAACTCAATAAAAATAATTGAACTTGAGCTAAAAGGAATATTGAATTGAAACTAACAGCTTCGTTAAAAACCGTAAAATGGAATGACATCACCTGTGCCTTTGTATTCTTTGCACGTTTCGACAATTCGACCCTGGATCGAATATCAATTCTGTGCAGTGCTGCGCATAACCAAAAGTGATTCCCTCTACCAACTACTATTTCTGGTTCTTCATTCCACTAAACACTAGTCAGTCAAATCATCCACTGGCATCACAAAAAAGGGATTCCATTACCCTCAGAACAAAGCTTCACTCTGAAAATCAAACTCCAACAGAGGAAACTTCATAGATGCGATGCCCAACATTCAGTGTTGATTTATCTGTTAATTATTATATTTTTAATTGAGTTAAATACTTATATACTATTCTATAATTTTATACTATTATTTAATCATAAATAATTATTTTAAAAGTCAATAAACTTATCATAAAATGATTAAATATTTGTATAAAACTTTTTGCAGATATATAATCTTTTTTTCTCTTTTTAATTATACTTTCATCTTTATCTATTATTTCCATTTCTTTTCATTTGTAGCTTTTGAAAAAAAAAATATTATAATTAAAATTCTTAGTGAACAAATATTTTCTAACATATAAATTATATTCTTAGATTTATAAAAAATATTTATATTTTGATACAAGATTATTTTTAATTATTGATAATTTTTTAAAAAATATATCAAAATATAATTTAAAAATAAAGATGAAAATGATAGTTAAAAGATATAAGTAGTTAAAAAAATCAAGTATACGGATAATGAAAAAAAGAAAAGTGATTTGAGATGGAAAAAAATAATTTTTTAGGACTAGTTGTTAAATCAAATCAAATTTAAAATTAAAACTAAGAAGCATATATGAAAGAAATAAAAAATTACAAACTAAAATAAAATGTTCAGTACATGATATTATTATATGACATGTGACTCAACAAGCGTGATAATAATTTTTATAAATATTTAATTTAATTTAATAAAAATTCTAAAAATGTTCTCGTTGAATAAAATTTTTAAAAATATTATCATTCAATATGTGAACTTATATTTAAAATATAAAAGTATATATTAATTTTCAGTTTCTTAATTATATCTCATAAAAGGAGAAATAATAAATTTTAAAATATTAAATAATAAATAAGAGGGATATGAGACATATTAAGAAATTTGAAATAATTTTAACACATATAAATAAATAAATCACCTTTATTAATATGTGTGCTATAACCTTAACAACAAATAAAAGAGACGTGGAAAATAATTGTTAAATATCTTATATACTTATCATAAATGAAAGAAAGAATAAAAGTCGTTTTAGAAAGTTAAAAAAATAATAAATAAAACAAAGATATTAATTATATTTCGTTATTCGTCTACTGTTTAAAATAGATAAATAAAAAAGAATAATTAATTATTCATCAATTATTTGATCATCTCATAAGCGGAGGAACCATGCGAATTTCTAAAAACCGCATATAAGCAACAGAGCAATTCATCGGTGGAACTACTTTACTGCATTAACTTAACGGATTTTATTATAAGGTAACAATTGATGCAAATGTTAAAGTGTGGACCAAATAAGTTCTAAAGCGTGCTTCGTGTGTGTGGGGTTATGAAGAGAAATGAAAATGTTGAGTGTAGCGTTTACTTTAGTTTGTTAAAATGGATTAATTAAATTAGATTTAAGCGGTTTATACAAACTTGAATTGATATCAATTAATTTCTTCTGTTAGGACAAAATCGATTAATCCATTCACACATTGCCTACAAATAAGTTACAGTTTCTTTTTCCCTTGTAAATAAATATATATCAAGAAAGGAGTGAAAAAGGGATAGAACAAAAGCATAGAAATTTGTGGACGATGCCTTACACCCTGCGTTCAAACTCACAAGCATGGACTCCACGTACACCCCAGTGGCCAAATGCAAACTCACAATATATAACATTATTACAGACATGCAGAAACAAAACCAGATATTATATAAATGATAATCATAGATGGACATGGCAGGGTGTAACTCCCAGGAGAGGAACTTGACCCACCAACCCTTTCTTCAAACCCATCAAAACATCGCACTTAACGTACAGTCCATAGTGCGCAGTTTTGATGGCCCCGGCCTTCCACCTCACTCTGCCCTCAAATATCAGCCTCAGACCCACCAACCCATAAGCCTCGTCCACCGCCAGCCCGTCAGACACCTCCACCGACACCGGAAGCGCCGTGCCTCCCATCACCGGCGACACCGACACCGAGCTTCGCTTCTCCTGGTGCAGAGGCGGCAGCAGAACCTGCGGCGTTATGGCCTGGTTCCTGTACGAGACAAAGGCGGAGAACCTGTCGTAGTAAATGGAGACACGCCTGTTCGGGTTCTTTATGAGGACGGAGAACTGCACGGTGGTCGACATCAGCGGTGGGGTGGTGGTGTTTAGGTCGTAGACGGCGGCGCCGATTACTGTGAAGCGCGGCTTGTGGGGACGGTAGACCAGCCAGAGGACTAGGAGAGTGACGCCGGCTAAGAGGAGGAAGATGGTGATGCCTGTGCACACTGCGCGTCTTGGATCACCGGAAACTTTGTCCTTTGACATTTTTTAGTATTTTGCTATGTCGCTGTGTGTTTGTTTAAGAGAGATGGGAGGTCAATATAGGAGAGGAATCTACGAGGAAACTGTTACATAATTTTACTTCACTTCACATTTTTTTGCATATATACACGTGTTGCCGGGTCTCTTTTTCTTCTTTTTGTATATATATGGCATTTGTTTGTTTAGGCAGCTCTTTCTCTTTTCTACATTAACTACTTTAATCGTGTAACTCTTGGCGAAAGATGCTGTCGTAAGATCACCAATGTCACAAAGGAGAGTTGGACTTGGGTCACTTGCTATAGGAGCACTTTTATATCTCTTTCACTCTATTTTCTTTTCTTCTTCTTTTGATTTTACATTACTTATATTATTATACTTTTCACTTTTCTTTTTTCTATCTCTTACTATACTAAGTATATAAGTCAGTGAATGTACATTTTAATTATCTACTCTATTTCTTTCTTTCCTATCAGACAAACGTAAAATCTTCCATAGAAAAAATTGCATCTACACTGTATGTGCAAGGTTGTCTTTTGACGAAAGATGAAATCTCATAATGACTCCTATATAGAAAAGTAAATACAAGCTATTTACAATGTTTAACATAAAATTTCGTTCCATAATAAAAATAAAAGTATAAAAATATATTATTAATAATTATATCCTATAATTAGCTATCCCCAAAACAAAAGATAAACCAATACTAATTCATTAGTAACAATATAAAATCTTAAGTTTAATTAAATCAAGTGCCTCATTTAATTTCTTCACATGTAAGCTATACAATTAGCTTTCATGCTGCTTATGTCAGATGATACCAATAGTCAAACCTATAATGAAAATCGAATGTGGAACCAACAAAGTTCACCCTTTCCTTTTGCAGTTTGTGTTTAAAAACAGAGAATAATTTCCTTTTTTTATTTTGGCATGTGGGGCAGGTGATGATGCTTTAAAAAAAAATTATCTCGAAAATAAATGAAGCACCTAAGAAAACAAAAGTAGAGGAGGAAACAAAAACTAAAGAATGAGATGTGGCTCAATTTGACTCCTTTGGCCGACATATGGATAAGCTTAGACTAGAAAAATGAACAGTTTATGCATGCAATGAAAGAGAGATGAGATAACAAGTGATTATGTGTTTTCACTTCCATTATACAAATGTTTGGTTCCGATTGGACCATATGCCTCGTCAGATCCTACAGCAAACTCTTCATACTGTTTGTCCCACAACTGGTATGCACGCGTCACATACAATTTAATTATACACATCACGCTTGTTCACACTATTTATGCATTCGGTGCAAAACCGCTGCCCTGTTTTCATCTAGGATTACTCTTGTATAATATATGGATATGGATGTATTTGCAACCGGAACCAAGTGTTCTCCAAGTTCCAACAAGCCTAGAAAATGCTTTCTGGAGTACATCTCACTAACACTCTGCGTTTAGTTAACACGCTTGGCGATCATTTCAGATGGAATTAATGAAACACGTAGAAAGAGAGGAATCAGGAAAAAGAAAAGTGAAGTACATGAACGGTCAGGGGGGACCATGACCCCATAACATACAAGTACTTTTACAAATCATAAGGGAACTTCAGAGGCCAATAGTTTCAACGTGCAATGTTCCAGGAGTCTTAAGTAGTGACTACTGCGAATCTCATACATATTGCCAATACACTGATGTTAACTAGATTCTCTGGATAGTGCAACTAAAAGGATGCTCAAATGATCAATGTAAAGATTAAAAAAAGATCGTTTGCTTGCAAACCAGAGATGCTTGCCGAGATAAAAAAAAATAAAAATTCAATCTTTCAAGACACAAGCATACTGCCTATATAACGATAGTAGCCCTATATTAGTATTCAATCAAGAAAGCATATACACGAGGTAAAATCAAAACTTCAAAACAAACCTACAAAATACTTACAATCCTACATTCTAAGAAACAGCCAATATAACAAGCCAGAAGAAAATACTAACAACGCTAAGAGGAAACATAATTTCACCAGACAAACTAGACCCTACAGTTAATCCTTGTCGAGAAAGGCAAATCAGATTTGGAAGTCAGACTGTAATTCAATGATGAAGGTAACTTGAAACAAAACAATTTCAGGAACCACCACCCACATCTGCTACTGGATGATCATCTTGTACTTGGCGAACAAACTGCCCTTTCACCCGGGGGCGCTGCTCTGCCAATCTCTTCCGGCTTTGATATCGCACCTGTGCAAGAAATTTGAATAATGAGCATTTGAAAGAATCTTCCAAATATGTATGTCTAAGCAACTAAGACAAGAAACTAACCAGATTCAACATGGTGAGATTTTAAAAATATGCTACAGGACTTTCCAAATTGACTAAAACCACTGATTGCATTAATCATAAATTAATGAAGTTTCAAATCCTAAATTCTGGTAATTTCAGGAATACATGGCACCAAGTAATTGCATGATGCCCCGATTATACATTTACCCTTAGAGCTACTACCATAAATATTTTCAGAGTAACTCTTTCAGAAGCAGTGATAGCACGGTTGCAATACCTTTTTCTCATAGCATCTGTCTTTCCGCTTCAGTCGAAACTTTGTCAGAGCTGCTTCTCGGTGGCTTGTGCGATGAGAATCTGTCCCTATGAATCCATCATAACTGCAGTGACCACTATCAATAAAACTTCCATGGCTCTCCTTGGCTACCTTAGCTGAAGTAGCATTTCCATCACTTCTGCAGCCCATGCTTCTGTATACACCGCTACTATTATGATTTGCTGTGTCGTGGAAAAAACTAGTACCAGCACTCTGACTAGCATCAGGAGAGTCATGTGTCTCACAATCCAAATTAATTTGATCATTTAAATTTTTATCAGAAGCATGGGTTGAATCTTCCGACCAGAGATGACATTCTGAGTTGTGACTTTGAGGATTGGACTGGGATGAAGTGATTGTGGGAAATGGAGAACTTTCTTTCTGGCACACTGATTTTGGAGTCCATATGGGATGGACACCTGATTCTGCATAAAGCATAGAAGGGAAGACATTTCCATTTCCTGTAGACTTGTGATCAGAAGTAACCCCTGTAGCAGGAAAATATCCAAGTTGACTGTTTGGTAATTTTGGATCAACTTGTCCAGACTGACCAATGACTGGAGTGATAATTTTCTCCTGATTTTGATTTTTTCCACCATATTGATGAGAAGTAGATGCATTTTCTGAGAATTTATGGGATTCATGAGAACTCAGACTGGAATTTGTTAATTTAGCAGAGATAGTTGATGGTGTTGGAAAAAGGGGCTGCAACAACTTACTACTACTATACCTGCAGATAAGGATTTTATCACATCAGAAATTCTCTAACGTATTTTTGAGAAGTGCAATAGCAAACATGCTTTGGAATGCAAGAATTGATACTGATTTCTTGACCTAGAGAAAAAGTACAGTTATGTATAGGTCAGCACACCCTCCTCCCCTCCTCCAAAAAAAATTCAGGCTTTCAAATTTTGTGAAGTACTATTTAAGTTGCTGATGACTGAGGATAAAACACAACAATATATCTGGTGTCAATTGTTTTAGTCCATATGATATCACCATTTAGTCAGCTTTTAACACCATTAGTCCGACATGTAGAACAACATAAGCAAAAATAAGAAAGACACTAGAAAGAAGATGTATAAAACAAATTATAGAAACCAAAGATAAACTTCATTTTGCTGAATGTTACTTTGTTAGAACAAGGAAAGCTTTGTACAACACCAATCTTCAATACTTCAATAAGAATTAAAAAATCACAACCAAATAGTGAACTCACCTAGAAAAGGCAGAAGCATTTGAATGGTTCAATAATTGCCTTTCCTCAGATGCAGCTTTACATGAGCTTCCAGGAAAATCTCTTCTTCTTAAAGAAAGTTCCAATTGTGTATCAAAATCAAACTTGGCAGTGTTACCACTACTGAAACTACATTTTTCATCAGTGCTCTTTGGAAGATTCTTGAATGTAGCAATCAAGTCAATGGCCCCAGTATAAGGATCTACCAGTTCATCACTGCATCCATGAATATCTGTATTAATTTCAGGATTGGATTTGATCAACTCTATTTTTAGAACTACATCTTGATTTCTCGTTTCACAGCATTCATAGCCTTGACCTAGCCTTAAACCTGTTGGTTTAAAAGTTTTGTTGCACCTTGAATCTTCTGATACAAACAGTGATTTCTCTGCAATACAAGCTAACTGTCACTAAGAAACAAAATAAGGGTAAAAAATTTGAGCAAAAGTAAGAAATAAAAGAAAGTTGCACACCTCCAGCTTCATCATTATGCTTATCTGATTCCCTTTCACATTTGGTAGAATTTTCATGCTTCACCGTGTCAATATTGCTCAAATTTGAAGACCTCTTCAGCTGCGATATATCCTGCATATTTTCCAAGTATGTACTCTCAGCTTCCAAAAATGGCGATGTACAAGTGCTCTGCACAGGAGTTGGCAAAACATGCAGTTTCTATGTGAAGTTTCATGAAGCCAGCCTAACCTAGAAAGGAAAATTTCCCTAGTTGGGAGAAGATTGGCATCATATTGTACAAGGGATCCTAGGTTTATGTCTTTGTATGTTTCTCAGGTCAAGCAATGAAAGTGTAGATAAAACTTCAGAAATTAAATCAGGACAATTAAAAGTTAACCGCTGTTTCACACCTAACACGCTGAAATCTGAGAAATTGACATATCTAACATTCCAGTGAAGGTTTAGGGGCCAGGGGAGGAAAAACTTACTTGAGCCTCACTTGTTTTCTCGCTGCATTCACCATTTTTTGCTGTAGAAGCCACAGAACCACTAGAGTCATTGCTTGCAGCATGGTTTTCTGCAGCAAAACCAATTTCAATCTCTGGTAGTGTAAAATTTTGAGGAGGCCTGCTTATCTGTATAAAAAATATAAAATTAAAATAAGAAAAGTAAATATAAGTTACTAACAGACAAAAGAAACATCAGAAGGTTGCCAGAATAAAATTGAAGCATATGACATACGGCGTGCCTTCTCCATACATGCTGCCACAAGTTTCTTAGCTCATTCCTGCGAACAGGTTTTATAAGAAAATCAGCTGCACCTTTTAACATGCATTTGAGTACCATGCTAACGGAATCATGAGAAGACATCACTGCAAAACCATAAGGAGTTGAGACAAATTTGAGTCCATTAGCCACATCTAACTACTAATAATTAAGGCTACACAGTACCAAGTCAACACATACTTATGACGGGAATGTTTTTGCAAATGTCATGCTCCATGATTAAAGTAAGAAGTGAGAATCCAGATATTGATGGCAAATCCACTTCTGTTAATATGAGATCTATGTCAGATGGTTTGTTCTTCAATGTCTCCCATGCCTTTAAGCCGTCACAAAATGCGACAACTGCATGTAAAAATTACCATTAAGAAGTTCATAAGCATCTTGAGCTTAAAGATAAATTTATCTTTCACACACTAGCTTGGAAGGAATTAACATATACAGTGCCTACACTACGCAATACATAAATCAAACACCACACATTTTCATGAGCAAAGCTACCCATAATATTTAATTAAAAAACATTATTTAGTGCATGTGCACTGTGATTAGTTTTTTTTTTTTTTTTAACTTAAATTAAGCTTCTAGGTCGAAAGGTCATTTTGAAGATTGATTTTCTCATAACAAAGTGAAGGTGGATCATGTTCTTCAGCTAATGCACGCGTGAATTACTTGGCTAAGCTGGGCATGCTGGAAAACGACCACATAAAGCTGTAAGTGGATCAAACCAGATTGATAGCCAGTTAGATCAAACCTCTAAAACTGTAAGTTCAGAAACCCTCTCCAACCGTTCCTTTCCCCTGATTAACGAGTGCCGTTACCTTGATCCTCGTCTCTCGAAAATAACGCTGTTGGGGTTTTATCCATTTGTTGCTGTTATGTTTGACTTACCAATTACTATATTTGTGATGAAGCAATTTGATGACGTTAGAGATACATACATAGCCTCAATGTTTTTCTCCACGATTCTACTTTACATGCATGGATAACAAAAAATGCAGTTCGATGTGGAATGACCTCAAAAACAGGAAACGCTGCTTTCCTCGTTGAAGGAGAAGTGAATTTTTGAAAACGTTGTTATTGAATTAACTACTTGTGTTCTATTATTAAACATGTTTAAGAGGAAAGAAAGGTGGTTTTTATTTCCTTCAGAAACATATTTAAAGAAGAAAAGAAAAGAACCTTTGTAACTGCATTTATGGAGAAGTGCAGAAATGATCTGTCGAGTAGAATCATCAGCTTCGACAAGCAAGACCCGAAGCACCATCCGAGGCAGAAAGCGTTCCCACTGAACAGCGGAGGCATTGTCGCTCTGTTCCTCTTGGGTCTGCATCGAACCCTTGTCAGCCGCCACTAGACCCATTTTCAAACAAGTTGCGGCTGCATTAATCAAAACACCACACTATAACAGCAAGAAATGTCAAAGCCCTAATTGGAGGCCAAGAAAAGAAAGAAGAAGGAAAAGGCACCTCATGCTTAGTCTTAAGTTGAGCAGTGAAAATATCTGAAAAGTTGGCTGAATTGAGTGGAGGCAGAGAGAGAGAGAGAGAGAGAGAGAGAGAATTTCGCAATTTTGAAACGGCCTTCAACCGCGAAAATCCTAGAAAATATCTTGTCATGTGAATCTCATGACTCTCACTCCATTCCGTCAAAACAGCGGAGTGCAGACGTGTCCCATTCTCCGCCATGGGTCCACTCAGCCAATTAGATATTTATTTTGCCCAGGAATGCCACGTCATTAATGCGCTACCACATTTCGGAGCTCCTGGTGTCCACTTTGACACGTGGAACGTTCCTGATTCTGTGGCTCTCCCACCACCGCATCTTTTTCTTCAATCATGCTCTCTCACATTTGTCTCTCCTACCACTTTTTTTCTTTTTTTCGCCCAACTTCTAACTGAATCTACGTAACCCTTGTCCACCTTCTATTTGACTTTTTGTGTTGAAATTGACTCACTTGACAAACAAATGTGCAAATCGTTTCTTGCCAAAATCTCATTAGTGGTCCCGTTATGGTTTCTTCAATGAGACAAATTGTTTGGTAAAAAACCATTTATTTGGATATAACAAAAATGCTTAAATTTCTTAATCTACTTTAAATATATATGAAATGTTTAAAGGTCTTTTGTATTTGTATTCTAAAGTGACTTTTTTTTAATGTTATTTAAATTATATTACTTACTTGATTATGTACTTATTTACTTAATCAAATCTTCGAATGAACTAATCATCACGCTCAAAGACATAATAAAATCATGTTGAGCGGGCACGGCTAAAATGCAGAAAAAGAAAATATAATGATTTAATCTGTGTAATAGTTTACTTAAAATTTAAAATATACAAGAGGATGACAAATTTAGCCTTACTCGCGAATATCCAACAACTTATCCCACCTTGGACAATGGACAAGTGTGCTTTCTCTCCGCTCCCAAAAATCTTTGGAAGAGTTGTACCACATGTTTTGTGAGATACTAACGATCGTTATTTGTTAGACTTTGTACAAAGAGTTTATTAAGACCATTTTTGGGTCAATTCTTTTTATTTTACTTTGTACCCCATTTGAAAAAAACGTCTGACTTAATTTTATTTAAGCACTTTATTACTTCATTTTTTAAAGATTACTTGATTAATTCTAGATAAAAGTGATGGAATTAATTCCATATATTTTAATTAGAAAAGTGTTTGTGTTTCTAACATACTCCTATTAATATATTTTTATTAATTAAAATTGAATGAAATTATAAAATAAATAAAAAGAATCATTAAATAGAATGAAAACATAAAATTTTGTAATTTTTAATAAATATTAACCCATATAAGATAATATACTTAAAGAAGTGTGTCCAAAAGGTGTGTTCCTGGCTATATTTTTAATTATAAGAACAATAGTTTGTTTTTAAAACTGTAACTGGTTAAGAAATTTTGGTAAATGTCACCATTAAAAATACTCTGAAGTGTCACCGTTGTTGTACCCGTTCATTGACGAAAATATTCTACAAATTGGGCGGGCTTACTTGTAACTTGTAAGTTGATGTTTGAGTGTACCTAGAAATACAACATTAAATATATGAATTCTTAGGAATCGAATCTTTGTGCTCATCACTTAACTAGGTTAGATATATTAATTAAGGATTAGGTACACTAATTCATTTGGGAAAAGAAATTTTGACCTTAGAAATTAGGCTTAATTTAAATTAAAAAAATTCAAATTACAAACACAAGAATTGGATTTTAAAAGACTGAGTTGTTGCTTGTGGTGAAGAGGAAAGGGATTCCTACCCGGTATTAATTGGTTCTTGTTACAATACTTTACTCTCCATTATTGTTAGAAAATCAAGGATAAATATTAATAAAATTTACACCAATAAATTATGAACAATTAGATAAGTAAATTTGATATCACACTGATATATCTTAAGAGTTAGATTTATGATTTTTTTTCATTATTTATACAAAATTTAACTTTTTTATTTCTATTCGATATGAAATTTCACTTTACACTTATGTTTCAACAACTATTATCTTTCAACAACTATTATCCATTTAACATGACTAATATTCCAACAAAAGAAAATTAACACCACTAATACACTTGCCGTAGTATGCGGTTATACTATCTTTTTATATCCATATCAAACCTAATGAAAAAATATTTGGCTTTAGTAGGTTTCATACCTTAATCATTTATAGGTTATTGTTTCTTCTCTTCTCTGTGATTTTTGTGCGATTTATATGATTTTTTAATTTGCTTCGATAATTTTATTTGATTTTTTTTACTGGAATAATTTTATTTGATATTAATTGGTACTTGTCATAATTCTCGGTGAGAACAATACTTTACTGTCCACTATTATTACATAATTAATTGGTGCATTTGTCATGATTGATGGTTAATAATATTTTACTACTATTTTTTTATCCTCAAAAGCCAATGCAAACATTTGGCTTTAGCAGGTTTTGGTTTGAAGGAGACAGGAATAAGCAATACTTTTCCTAGTGCTACCATGGCCTCAAAGGATTAAGCCAAACCCAACAAGATTTTTTTGGAGTATTTAGTTGTTCAATTCTTCACCAAACCTGCTCTCGTCCCCTGGAAGCTCAATATAGTTGGGATTCAATTTTTTTTTTTGACGACTACATCTCGCCATTTCCAAAATAGAAGAAGTATGCTTTAACTTTGCTTACTTCAGGCGGACGCCAAGTATAAAGTTTATATCATTCGTAATTTAAAGAAAGCTCGTATCAGATTCTTCTTGTTGAAGACAGAAAAAAAGTTTAATTTGTTTTATGAAGGAATTGCATGTTGATTCCTATGATGTCATATCGCCTATGGAAAGCTCACATGTCATGCTCAATGCTTGATTATGTGAATATATACTAAAATGAGAGGCAAACCAGGCCATTTTTTTGACGGGAGTGCATGAAGCACTGTTTCTTCTTCTTCTTCTCCACAACATATAGTGTATGTTCAAGTCAATACTCACTCAATAGTCAATACCTCTTTTCATCATATTGCACCTTGTTAGGAGGATATCTTTGCATCCTGCAACCAAATGAATATTTTGTTTCTCAACATTTCCACCTCAATATATAAAAAATTTCAACAAGATCAACCTAACTACGTAAAGAGTGTGACAATTACAAACAACACCTATGACATATACGTATACATAGATTGGAGACTGGAGTTTGGACCACAAATTTAATCAAAGACCTCTCTCATTTTAGACAAAGTTTTTCCCTTCCACTCTTGAACTTTTTCTAGTCACAATCTCGAACAAAATTAAAACTTGAAATTTCTTTCCACCTGTCATAAAAGAAGGCCTAAATATTATGCATCACTCTCCACCACTGCCTCTATTCCAATAATGATTTCAAGTTCATTTACTCGAGCAATAGGCACTTAAGGCTACACTCTACTGGAGGGAAAAAACTTTAGCGATGATTAAATTAAATATTTGGGTTAATAGCTGAATTTATCTCGAGAGTACAGGAATGAATTCATCTTTAAGATGAAAAATAAATTTTTAATTTTTAAATGTCTAAAAAAATATAATATATTAGTTATGTTGTTAAATCTATAAGAAAATTTTATTATTAAGTTGTAATATTTATGGATCAATTTAATAATAAATTATATTTTTTAACTATCAATTTAATATTGATGTTATGTTTAACTATAAAATTAACTGTTAAAGTAATTGAAAACTATAAAATGAAAAAAAATAATAAAATTATTATTTATTTAAAAAAGACAAAAAAAATAAATATATGAAGAATAAAAATAAAAATATATATATATATAAAAACTAAAAAATTATAAGTTAATATTTGAAAAACACGGGCGTTTAGAATACCTATTAGATAACTATTAAAGTTAGAAACTAAATTATCATTAAATTTTTATTGTTCATTAAGAGATTAAATTTAAATGGTTGAGAAGAATGTGAGTATTTTCTTAAGCAGAAAAGCAAGTAAAAGAAGGAACCCATTGTTGGCCTGTCCCCTTTCCAGGGAAAGCGAAGAGATGCATAGAGCATTTGTTCGGTCCAAAACCCTAATCAGCGTTGCTTCCAATCGCATCTCGTCTTCAGGACCAACATCGTTGAATCCATGGCAACCCCTTTACTTGTATAGGCAGAAGCAACAAGAAGCTTCCCACTCCTCCAGCTGCAACAGCGGCAACACCCCATTCGGGTCACCAACTCGAGTCCAGAAGCTAATAGCCTCCCAATCAGACCCTCTTCTGGCCAAAGAAATCTTCGACTTAGCCTCTCGCCAACCCAAGTTCCGCCACACTTACTCCAGCTACCTCATCCTCCTTCTCAAGTTGGGTCGCTCCAAACACTTCTCTCTCCTCGACGATCTCCTCCGTCGCCTCAAATTCGATTCTCACCCCATCACTCCCACCCTCTTCACTTACCTTATCAAAGTCTACGCCGAGGCCGATTTGCCCGACAAAGCCCTCAATTCCTTCTACACCATTCTCCACTTCAATTGCAAGCCTCTCCCCAAACACCTTAACCGCATTCTCGAGGTTCTCGTTTCCCACCGCAACTTCATTCGTCCCGCGTTCTATCTCTTCAAGGATGCTCACAGGTACGGCGTGGAACCCGACACCAAGTCCTACAACATTCTCATGCGCGCCTTCTGTCTCAACGGGGACATTAGCGTTGCCTATTCTCTGTTCAACAAAATGTTTAAGAGAGATCTTGTTCCGGATATCGAGTCTTACCGGATTTTGATGCAGGCCTTGTGTAGGAAGAGCCAGGTGAATGGAGCTGTTGATCTTTTGGAGGATATGCTGAACAAAGGTTTTGTTCCGGATTCTTTGACTTACACCACTTTGTTGAATAGTTTGTGTAGGAAGAAGAAGCTCAGGGAGGCTTACAAGCTTCTTTGTAGGATGAAGGTCAAAGGGTGCAATCCTGATATAGTTCATTATAATACTGTTATATTGGGCTTCTGTAGAGAAGGGCGTGCTCATGATGCTTGCAAGGTTATCACTGACATGAGGGCCAATGGGTGTTTGCCTAATCTCGTGTCGTATCGTACTTTGGTGAGTGGTTTGTGTGACATGGGAATGCTTGATGAGGCTAGTAAGTATGTGGAGGAAATGTTGTCCATAGATTTTTCTCCTCATTTTGCTGTTGTTCACGCCTTGGTGAAGGGGTTTTGCAATGTTGGTAGGGTAGAGGATGCTTGTGGAGTCCTCACCAAGGCACTAGAGCATGGGGAAGCTCCTCATCTGGATACTTGGATGGCCATAATGCCTGTAATATGTGAAGTGGATGATGATGGGAAAATCAGTGGTGCTTTGGAGGAAGTTCTCAAGATTGAAATAAAAGGGCATACTAGAATTGTGGATGTTGGCATTGGTTTAGAGAACTACTTGATTAGGAAGATACGAGCCAGGTCAAGAGCTTAGTAAAATGTCTGTAGGACTTGCAACTTACAAGTATGCTTTTGTCATCCATGTTGTATCTGTGAGGTGTGAAGTAACTGAAGTTGCATCTATTTCGATAACTAATTCTTAATTGAACAACACCACTTGCATACTGCACAAGTACCACTTATATAACGATTAAGGGCTTTAGAATAACTTCTGCATGCGTATCAGGAATCAGGAAATGTTGTAGAGCATGCAAAATATTTAGATCAGTATTGATTGCAGAATCAGAATGCAAGTCCACAATAAATAGTTGAGATTGTGTACAGCTTTTATAATAAGATATCCGATTTCTAAGCCAGCATATTATTTAGGCAAGTATGAGCACTTTTAATTTATAACCATTTATTTGGCATAAATAAAATCCATGGTTGGTGTTAAGTCCGGGAAAATTGGGGAACAGGTTTATAATATTTACAAATAGTTACCCAAAAGAAGTAAAAAAAAAATTATAAGTTTTGCTAAAAGAATTTCAACCCGAATTTTAGTTCAAGAGTCCACCAATATCGGACCCTGAGTATTATAATTCTTTTGTTGTGATCAGTGCTCCCTTGTTCCTCCATTGACTCTGAGGCTGGCCATGGTATGCAGGCGGTTTGAGGCAGTGAAGACAAACTGTATTGGTTTTGGTTGTGAATGCTAAACGGTTTAATCTGGTATGTCGTGACTCGTGTGTGGAGGAGGACTATGGCAAGCAGAGCCAGATTGGAAGTTCTTTCTTCTTTGAATATTGCCTTTATGCCCATTTGCAAATTAGGCTGCACCTTCATATGTTGTAAAATTCCTTGCAATGTGTTTTACTTGGCAAAGTAGGTTATGGTGGAGCTGATGAGTCCATGAATGCTAGCGGGATTGGTAGGGGTTTTAGTTTGGTGGTTGAATAATATAGCTGCAGTTTATAGTAGCTCTGTTTTTTTTTTTTTTTAATAAATTGCAGTTTGGTTTATATAGCACCATTACCTCACGAGATTAGAAATAGGGACTCCAAAACAATCATCAATCTTCCTTGTTCAATGTTTACGCACTACCGATACTCCATGAAAACTATTTTTTTTTTTTGGATCACCATCCATATCAGCAACAAGTGAAGCATTGCAATTTTAATGGACTTTTCACAGTAGGTCAACTCTGCTTGCTGACATTTTCTAATTCAGGAATGTTCTCGTCTCGCATCAATCTCAGTTTGGTCAAAAGGAGCTTATAATTTCTCCAAAAGCCTTACCAGTTACCAGAACATAGAGCATCCTCCCAAAACAAGCAAAATTGCAACAATCTCTACGCAAGAAAGACCAGACCAGACGGGGTATCAGACACAAGTCAAGGAATAGAAATAAGAAGCAGAACAATGGAAAATGGCATACGCAGATTTTACTGTTCCACCGAGCGACATTTCTGCATCACGTTCTGCGATTCCCTTTTGAGAGGCAGAAGATATGAATGAAATAGATGCAGGGAGTGGAAGTGAGTTAATAGATGCCATTGTAACATAAGCACTCCCTCTACTTTCACCAATCACGCGGCATTAGCTGCTGCCATCACTGCCATGTCCAAAAGCCGAATCTATCCATTCAACTTTATCTTTCTCTTCTTCAAATAACAATTTATTAACTAATTTATATGAAGTAATATTAACTTTCTTCTAAATCAATTATTCTTAATATTAATAACACATACTCTTAATTATTTTTTAATTTGAAAATTTTTATTTTCTCTCTTCGTTAATATATTCATTAGTCTAATTTTAATTGACTATGCATATAAAGAACAAAATAATATTTTTAGAATGTTTCTTATACAAAACAAAATTAAATTCTTAAAGAACTTAAGATATTTATATATTTTATCTATTATTTATTTAATTTATAAAAATAACTCATAATTAAACATACTTTAGTACATATTCTTTTATAAGTATATATTTTTACCATGTAAATTGGGGATGAAATAAAATGCCCCTAATAACTCAAATAAAAACGTCCGTCTCTTTGTAGTTGTTGTTTCAGATCTGATCTGAATGTGATTGATGATGGGTGCTATTCCAGAGGCCAACGGAAATGTCGCCGACGAAGAAAACGGGAGCAGCGTTGGTGGATCCATCGATTTCGGCACGGCGGAGGCCGTTCAATACGTCCGTTCCCTCACCGACGTTGGCGCCATGACGCGCCTCCTTCACGAATGCATCGCTCACCAGAGAGCGGTGGACGTTGAACTCGACGAGCTTCTGTCGCAGCGCACCGACCTCGACCGCCATCTCCTCCAGCTCCAGCGCTCCTCTGACGTCCTCGACATCGTCAACTCCGACGCAGACTATATGCTCTCCAACGTCGCCTCCACCTCCGACCTCGCCGACCAGGTCAGCCGCAAGGTCCGCGAGCTTGACCTCGCCCAGTCGCGCGTCCGCAACACGCTCCTCCGCATCGACGCCATCGTGGAACGCGCCAACTCCCTCGAAGGCGTCCACCGCGCCCTCGAGGCCGAGGACTACGAATCCGCCGCCTGCTACGTCCAGACCTTCCTCCAGATCGACGCCCAGTACAAGGATTCCGGCTCCGATCAGCTTCAGAGGGATCGCTTGTTGGCCGCCAAGAAGCAGTTGGAAGGAATTGTAAGGAAGAAGCTCTCCGCCGCCGTCGATCAGCGCGACCACCCCGCCATTCTCAGGTTCTCACTCATGGATCTATAAGAGTAAATAGTAGTATATGCACTATGAGTGTAAAGCACTTTTACACTAAATTGTTATCTATGACGAGTTTGTCGATTTTTACATTTGCTAGCTACTTTAATTAATAGGCATAATGCATACCTTCATTTTTCTAATTGGATGACAATGTAAAAAAATATTACAAACTGAAAGTGCATATATATATATATATATATATATATATATATATATATATATATATATTATGTTAAGAGTTAAAAAAGCTTGTGCCACGATGCTCAACCTCGATCCATCATTCTTCAGGTTCATTCGGCTCTTCACACCGCTGGGTGTGGAGGAGGAGGGTTTGCAGGTGTATGTTGGCTACTTGAAGAAGGTGATTGCGATGAGGTCGAGGATGGAGTTTGAGCAGTTGGTTGAGATGATGGATCAGCAGAATGTGAATTTTGTTGGGTGTTTGACCAATTTGTTTAAGGACATTGTGTTGGCGATTGAGGAGAATAGTGAGATCTTGAGTGGTCTTTGTGGGGAGGATGGTATTGTGTATGCCATCTGTGAGCTTCAGGAGGAGTGTGATTCTCGCGGTTCTGTGATTTTGAACAAGTATATGGAGTATAGGCAGTTGGCTAAGTTGTCCTCTGAGATAAATGCACACAACACCAATTTGCTTGCTGTTGGAGGAGGTCCTGAGGGTCCTGATCCACGGGAGGTTGAGTTGTATTTGGAAGAGATTCTCAACCTTATGCAGCTTGGTGAGGATTACACTGAGTTCATGATTTCCAAGATCAAAGCACTTACTTCTGTTGACCCCGAATTGCTCCCTCGCGCCACCAAGGCTTTCCGGAGTGGCAGTTTCAGCAAGGTGGCGCAGGATTTAACAGGCTTTTATGTCATTTTGGAGGGATTTTTCATGGTGGAGAATGTTAGGAAGGCGATAAAGATCGATGAACAGGTGCCTGACAGCCTTACCACTTCTATGGTGGATGATGTGTTTTATGTATTGCAAAGTTGCCTGCGGAGGGCTATATCCACTTCCAATATCAGTTCTGTTGTCGCAGTTTTGAGTGGTGCTAGTAGTTTGCTTGGTAATGAATATCATGAAGCCTTGCAGCACAAAACTAGAGAGCCAAACCTTGGTGCAAAGTTGTTCTTTGGTGGTGTTGGCGTGCAAAAGACGGGGACAGAAATTGCAACAGCTTTGAATAATATGGATGTTAGCAGTGAATATGTTCTGAAGCTAAAACATGAAATTGAAGAACAGTGTGCTGAGGTGAGTGTTATATTTTTTTTTGTACCGTAACAGTTATACTGACTGATGAAATTCATTAAATTTTGAATTATGAAATTAATTGTAGCAGTAAGTATGGTTGCCGTACTGTTTCCCTATGCATGGTGTGCCTGGGGTCCCATTATAAGGTAATTTGAGATTGCTAGTGTATGGATCATTCATAAGAGAATTTTGATTTTTATTGACAATCATGATGAAAATCAATAGAGCAATTGTTTTTGGCATAAGCATGTGGGTGGAGTTTGTGTTGTTTAATTTGTGCAGGATGTATGTAATTCTGAACTGTAATAACATGGTTTAGAGTTTTATGTGATATGTACAAATAAGTCTTGGATAAATATATAAAGACAACAGTATAATAGAACACACCAATTTCAAGATTTGCATTTTGGCAATTTCAAAATCACAGATTGAGGATGTTACTGTCCCCTGAATGTTGTGATGAATACATGGTCAAATTTGTAGTAATACTTTTCTTGACATAATATATGGAGATGATTGATTAGGGAATGTGCTCAACGTATGCGTTAGAAATTCAGAAATTGTAGTATTGATGATTTCTATCTATTTACTTATGTGCTTAGTGCTCTAAGTATTGATCTAATTCCCCTGAATGCTGTGATGAATACATGGTCAAATTTGTAGCAATCCTTTGGTTGACATAAATATGGAGATGTTTGATTAGAGGGATGTGTTTGAAGTTTGGTATAGAAATTAAAAAATTGTAGTATTGATGATTGCACTGTATGAACTATGGACTTAAATGCTTAATGCTCAAAGTATTGATGAAATTCCCCTTAATGTTGTGATGAATACATGGTCAAATTTGTAGCAATTCTTTTGTTAACATAAATATGGAGATGATTGATTCAAGGAATGCATTTGAAGTATGGTTTAAAAATTAAAAAGTTGTAATGCTGATGAATTGATTTCACCTTATGAACTAATAGGGGAAGAAAGGCACTCCATGCCTCTCTAAATTTTTTAAATAATAAAAAAATAGAAGTTAAATACAGTTAATAAAAAAATGAGGATAAAAAAAACTAATAATATAAAAGTAGTGGGAAGATAATATAAGTTAAAAGAAAAATTTAAAATTTAAGAAATGCTTTAAAGATAAAATTGTCCAATGAAAGTGGAAAGTGGTTAGTGGGTGGTTACCTAATTTTGGTTGGTGGGTCAGTTTTAATATGCATAATTAAAGAGGATTAATTATTGTTACAACTTTAATATTATTAAGAATAAGGATAAAATGGCCTAAAAATTGTAGAGACCAAAAATAGTTATGCAAAGTTGTATTTCCTTTATATATTGGTATAGAAGTACTTACATGCTTAATGCCCTGATTCTTTATGACCCCAGAAAGAACTCTGATTCATCTCATTATGAAATCTATAGTTCTATGTATCCATATAGCAAAGAACTGTGTTTGTTGGGAAGGATTTTTTCCATTTTAAACTGGTGCAAGTTTGCTAATTAAATATGGAATATTTGTCTTTAGCTTCATCAACTGCTCCCCCTTCACTTTTAAATGTAAGAATGTAGCTGGAATAGAGTTACAGATTTATTTATTTTTTTGAAGAATTGTCTCTCAATTTATATAGCTCTTTGTCGGTTGGTCCTCTGTGGAATCATAAACTATAGCTCATATTTTAATTTATGGCACTTTGCTTTGCCTATATAATAGTATATATCATTTTAAAATTGCAGAATTAACTGACTGAATTACTTTATGCAGGTATTTCCTGCACCGGCTGATCGAGAAAAGGTAAAATCTTGTTTGACTGAGTTGGCAGATAGCAGCAATGCTTTCAAGCAAGCTTTGAATGCTGGCATAGAACAACTTGTGGCAACCATCACACCTCGCATAAGACCGTTATTAGACAGTGTAGGAACAATCAGCTATGAGCTTTCAGAGGCTGAGTATGCAGATAATGAGGTGAATGACCCATGGGTTCAGAGACTTCTCCATGCCGTTGAGTCAAATGTGGCATGGCTGCAGCCACTAATGACTGCTAACAATTATGACACGTTTGTTCATTTGATTATTGACTTCATTGTGAAAAGGCTAGAAGTCATTATGATGCAGAAAAGATTTAGTCAGCTAGGTGGTCTTCAGCTTGACCGAGATGCTAGAGCTTTGGTAAGCCATTTCAGTGCCATGACACAGAGAACTGTTAGAGACAAGTTTGCACGTCTTACTCAAATGGCAACAATTCTAAATTTAGAAAAGGTTTCTGAGATTCTAGATTTCTGGGGTGAAAACTCTGGACCTATGACCTGGAGATTAACTCCAGCAGAGGTTAGGCGTGTATTGGGTCTGCGAGTTGATTTTAAATCAGAAGCAATAGCTGCTCTGAAGTTGTAATATCCGTTTATATGGTCTCTTCACATTCTTCTTTTTATTGGGTTATTACATCTTCATTCTTACTATTTTTGGTGTTTGGGAAGTGAACATACAGTTCCATTATGCGATTTGCATAAACAAAAGAATAAGCAAGTGTATTGTTCAGATTTGTCACCCTAGAGGCCAAGATAGCACGCTTATATACAGAGCATCATGTGCGAAACGGTCTTTGTTCCTCATTAACCACTTTCTAATTTTTATTTTTGTAAATCGTTTTTGAGAGGTTAATGTTTGTTTGGTAAGTTTCGTTCATAGCTCGTTTACTTCCAAACTTATTTATCGTGTATTTCGCTGTAGAATATACGATTGCTGTTATTTGTAAGATTAATTCTTATTTAAACAATAATGCTGGCTAAGTCCAAAGCATCACTTGTATATCGGCGCCACTTTGCATGATAACTTCTGCAGGCACATCAGGCATGCTGAAAATATGTTTAGAAACCCGTGTCAAACTGGGGATATCAAAATTAAACACTCTGCCACTTTGGTATGGAAAGTTGTCAGCATTGTTGAAGCTACCAATTCTTGTTAGTCCTTTTCTTTTATTATTTGAATTTATTTATAACCCAAGTTTCCAATAAGGATAGTTTTCTAGCATTTTTTTTCCTAGCATTCTTTTATTATTAGTCCCTCATTTTAAGTTTTAATATTCGTATAAAGTAAACTATTAGTTAAGTTTTGGGAGGGCATGCCATGGTGTTGGAATTCAGGGTTTACAATGTAAAAAGGTCAAAATCATCTGAAAAATTAGATTAGAGAAGTGCAGTAGAAGCATAGATGATTGTCATATTTGCAACAATTGACAAGTAGTTTCATGAATAATAATATATAGGCATATTGTAAATTTGATCTCCCTTTTGTTTTAAAATTCGATTTTGATTTTTCTATAATTTAATTTACGAATTTAATCCTCCAGTTTTTTCAATCTCGTTATTTCAATTCTCAGTCCCGAAACGTTGACGGTTACTTGTCAACATTGATCGTATCGTGCTTTTATTGAATGTTGACCGTCAGGATTGCAAAAAACTGGGAAACTAAATTCATGAATTAAATTATAGGGGGCCAAATTTGCAATTCTGAGACAAATGAAAGACTAAATTTACAATTTTACCTAATAAATATAATAGAAGAAAAAGAAAAGTGAACCTAAAGAACAAATCCTCCTTATATTTTATGAAGGGCATTTTGTCTGTAACGTTTGATCCTCTAGTAAGTATAAGAAAAAGAACATGAATCTAAAACTGAAAACTCCAAACAGATAGATGCCAGATGTCAGACATGAAAAACATTAGACATGCGCCGTGCCTTGGGTGAATTTTGGGTCCTCACATCTGTACTTGCCATCGGGTCCAATTCCAAAACCTTTTGGATCAGCAAAGACATTCTCTAGAAGCTGGCTGCGGGGTGGATGAGGGCTCTCATCCGCAAACTCAACAGCATCCTCAACAATCTCCTCTATCTTCTTCTCTATGGTCTTCAACTCTTGTTCACTGGCTAATTTGTTCTCAATCATGTATTTCTTCAGTGCAGAGATGGGATCCCTACCGGCATAATGCGCCTTCTCAGCTGTGAAAGCACAAGCAGATCACGGTGAATAATAATAAATTTATAATGAACTTGGTTGACACACAAATAGAAGATGTAAAGAAAAATATGGCTAGATATGACTCATTTGATCATGGCACGAATATCCTGACTAGTTGAAATTAGTAAAAAAAAAAAATAGTTGGGGAAATCATATTACTATTGCTGTAAGAATAACGTAGTTAAAATATGCATAGAAAATGAAAACATAGATTTAGCAGGACAATTTAAAAGGGTGAACAACCAAGCTAGATTTATCAGCCTACATATTAATTAAGCGACTAAAAGCTTTGCAGGGAAATTTGAATTAGATCACCATGGTTAAAGTACTTGACTTTCACATTTTTTAACACATTGACAGGCAAAAAATATATCCTGGCTAAAACATCTGATATCAAACTATCAGAAAAATGAAAAACATTCAAAACTTCAGTTTATGAAAATTATCTGTAAATGATAATCAAACCATTGGCTTTTATCTCTTCATATCAGGCACCGTGATGTTTTGCACTTGCCGCCAAAATGCTTAGAAAAGTTACTTTTCAGAAAAACAAATCAAGAAAGTGTAGTATAGTGTAGCTAAGGTCTCATACTGAACCAACTCTCAACAATTTTTTTGTTCAATCATTCCAAATTTGAGGATAATAGCTTGAGCTTAAAAACATGTAATTTAGGCTAGAGAAATCTTCACTTGCTGATTAAAATTTGACGTCTCTATCATGTTGGCATGATTTTGAAGCTTATAATGCAGTTATACATATTTACATTACCAAACTATTAAGTGCTGCACTTTTACACCATTAACAGGTTTAGATTGCACCACTACGAGTTCAATTCCTTCAACATGCAAGCTAGTCAGTGATCCAAATCCATGATCTAACTCTTACTATCCACATCATTGCAACTAACATCCAGAGAAAAGTGCTCCCAAGATTAACTACAAAGTTAATGCACAGGAAACCATATAGCAGAATAAATGTACAAGGATTGTGAATAGTGCCACTGAAGACACCATCAGAAATACAAAGGAACAGCAACAACTTCAAGGATGCGTATTTCTATAGATTTGGATGAAGAATTGAGGGATCAACCTAACATAAATTTGGATGATAATTTCTAGAGGAATTCCTACAGGAATTTGACAAATACTTATTCATATGCATGCTTTGAAAAGACAATATGTGGCTCAAATTACTTAAATGATTGCAGAATGATGATTACTGTCAAAACAATTTTTTCATCAAATTCAATCTTGAGGTCAAATATTTGATATAACTTGCTGCTATATAACATGTAAAATATATGCTGAGATTTTACAGAGAAAAAAAAATCGTATTAAATACTATGTACAAAAAAATGCTAAGTAATTAAAAAATAAATATGATCCCCAGGCAACCCAGAGGTTCAAATCTAGTTTACTACAAAATAAACAACATAACTGAAGTAGACTCTAAAAAAATAAAGCATAATGTAAAGGCTCACCAGGGTCACGAAGCTCATCAGGATCAGCCAATGAATGTCCTCTAAATCTATAGGTCTCGCATTCTACTAAAGTCGGTCCCTCTCCTCGCCTGGCTCTTTCAATAGCCTCCTTTGCCACCTCTCTGACCTTCAAAACATCCATACCATCAACATGAACCCCAGGCATTCCAAATGCCGGACCTTTCTTCCATATCTGAGGATCTGAAGTTGCCCTGAGATGTGACATCCCAATAGCCCACAGATTGTTTTCCACCACAAACACAATTGGCAATTTCCATAAAGCTGCCATGTTTAGGCATTCATAGAACTGTCCATTGTTACATGTTCCATCTCCAAAAAAGGCCAATGTCACATGATCACAATCTGCCTCTTTCAACACCTCCCTTCTATACTTGCTGGAAAATGCTGCTCCAGTGGCCACAGGGATTCCTTCAGCAATGAAAGCAAACCCACCAATCAAATTATGCTCCTTTGAGAACATATGCATAGATCCACCTTGACCTCGGGAGCATCCTGTGGCCTTCCCAAAGAGCTCACTCATTACAGCACGTGCCGGGACCCCCTTACTCAGTGCATGAACATGGTCCCGGTATGTGCTCACTACACAATCTTCTTTCTTGAGAAAGTTGATGAATCCAGTTGACACAGCTTCTTGGCCATTGTACAAGTGAACAAAACCAAACATTTTGCCTCTATAATACATCTGGGCACACATGTCTTCAAAGGACCTGCCTAATACCATGTCTTCATAGAGCTGCAAGCCTTCCCCTTTCGTAATAAGCTGCACACACAGATACAAACAAAAAACAATAGTCTCAAACACTCGTTTCCAAAAGACAGCAAAACTGAAGCTAATTGGGCAGATGGCATAAGAAGATCTCTTCTTTCCTTACTGTTAATACAAAATCTATACCATCAAATTGTGAAGTATCAACGCATTTGCAATAAAATATTGAATCATGAAGCTTACTTATAAACTAAAGTTTAAGTTTTAAGTACCTTCAGTGTAACAATCTTTACATTGTCAAATCAATAAAAAATCATACATACTAGGAATGATATTTAAGGTAATTATTGTTAAAAATAACAAAATTATCCTACATAGAAAATTCCATTTAGTTGATAGTGTAAAAACACTTTACACAGTGAGTCGACATACTATTTACTCATCAACTAGTTGGGTAGGTTGAATTAAAAGGAAAGTTAAATTATTTAAAAAAAAATTAATTCTCAGAAACCCATTATGCAGGATCCATGTCATGCTGAAGAAATAAACAAATCTTCCGAATAAATTACTTGTGGAAAGGGATAAATCATTGATATGAAAAAAAGAAAAGAGGGAAGAGGGTACCAGATTGGTGGTTGATTTGGGCTTGTTGTTCTTGACAAGATTGGAGACAGATACAACAGTGGAATTAGAGCGAGGAGCATTGAGCTTAATGGGGGAAATGAAGCGAAACTTATGAGTGGATCCAAGGAAGAGGGTGCTATTGGATCTGTGATGTTGGAGAGGAAGAGGCTGAACCAACTTGGGTACGGAGAGAGACATTGAGATTTGTTTGTGAATGAATGAGAAAAGGTTAGTTATTCTTATTGAGTTTGAGAAGAGCAGAAAAAAATGGGAAGGGGGCGGAGGAAACAAGAGGCTGAGGGAGGGAATGAATGAAACGTGGAAATCAGCGTCTTGGGCTATAAATCATCAACACACTCTTCAAACGACGATCACAGAGACGATAGAGGGAGGCCACCAATACACAACAAACTTTTCCAGCAAATGCTATTTTTTCTTCTTTTATGTTATAATATTCAAATAATTGTTCAACCTATTTAATCGGCACATAACTTCTATTCTATACCACCTTGCAGCTCCTACAAAATCACACTACATCAACCAACCAATATAGTTAAGAGGTTTGAACATCATGCAGGTTTTTCTGTATAAAAAAAATATTGGTAAAGGTTAACTTCTTAAATAGATCATAATTTAGTCCTTCTCTTTTGGTTAGAGATATTCTAAATTCACCGAAAACAAATTATAAATTTGATAGTTTCAGTTGTTAAAGTATTATTTTCTCTTCTTAATTAAGAAAAACTACTTAAATAATTTTAAAAGTATTGAAAAATTCTTCAAATTAATCTCTAAACTTTATTAAAATACATTAACTTAAGAAGTAAATTGATGAATATCCAACACTTTAAAATTCATTTAAACAACTATTTTATGTATTATGTGAGATAGAGAGTTTTTTTATTTGTATAAATTAATAATAGGTATTAGAAAGTTTATCACAACTCATCCACTGTAATCAATCAATTGCTTTAGACTTGTTGGTGAAAAAGAAAAATCATTTGAAAACAAAATTGACGGTTAATTTTTTTTTTTACTTCACACATAGTTCCTTTTACAAAAAAAAATAATGACTTAATTACTTTATTATTCCAATTTTTTTCATTTTGGCAAATTTTGTCAAAGACAAATTAATTTGATGTATTTTATCTTTAATTTTTAATTAAATATTTTAAAATTGTATATCATGTTAAATAATAATAATAATAATAATAATAATAATAATAAGCTAACACTAATTATAGTAGTAGTAATCTTAAAAATGATTTCTAATAATTTCTTAAAAATGATTTTCTAATACTCTCTTAAAAAAAACGATTTAGTTTCACTTAGATTTCACACGCTTTGGTTTGGTCGTTGCGTTACATAAAGTTGGGTGTGGATGTGGACAAATTTCATGTTTTTACCTTCGTCAAAATGCTTACGCCAATACCAGAAATATTAATATTTAATGGCATTCTCAATATCAAATGGGTCCATAGCTCAGTGGTAGAGCATTTGACTGCAGATCAAGAGGTCACCGGTTCGAACCCGGTTGGGCCCTTTTGTAAATTTATTTTTATTTTCATAGTTCTTTGTACATTTGAATTTTCTCTTCTTTTTTTTTGGATAACCTCCGCTGTTAGGAATAAAGTAATGAATTAAAACAAGGAAATAAAAATCAAAATACAAAGTATCCAAAGAAGAAAAAAAATACAATAATGTTTCTTGTCACTTGAAAGTAATATATATAATTGAAGATAAAATGATGGTATTTTCAATAAGAATAGTTAAGTAAATTAGAACAATATCGCCTGAGTTCAAATTTTTCCTTCAATTTTTTTGAATTAGATTTCAATAGTAGTTGAGTAAATTTATTTTTTAAGACTACATTATGATTTTTTTAAAATAATTTTCACGCCTTTTCAAACACACAATCTGAGGGGAGGAATCAATGTTTTCAAAATGTAAAACTTACAAATCCAACCGTTGAATTATGAAATGTTATTTATCTTCATAAACAAACACAAAAATTTTAGAGAAATTAAATTTCCATTCTTTTACTGCATAAATATTGATTACCTTGATAATTTAGATTTTCCTGATTACCCTAAAAAGATCAATTAGTATCATTATAAATAAAAAATAAAAAATTATTCTTCCCGTCTTGTAATAAACAGCCAACAAAAAATTCAAGGATCATGTTACTCAACTTTCATAATTCCTAATATTAAGTAGCGTGGTTATGATTGAAGGTAGATTAACTGCTAATAGAAAATATGTAATTATTTCATGTTACACAGAATACAGCAGCAACTCCAATAACATTGACATATTGCTTTAAAGTTAAACTGATTGAATAAGCAGCTTTCCCCTGATTTGGCATAAGGGAAATATTCAACTGGCATTACTACAATGAACATACTTATTCTCGTTCGAGATTTTGGCAGCGGGTGGACTCAGAACAAGAACAAACGCTTCCGCCGTAGTAAGATGTATAAATGAGAAATTCCCATTCAGTCAGGTAATGCCTAAATTTCCATTCCGGTAACAGTGGCACTTAATCAAGAATATACTATGTTCGCTTTACTAGATTTCAAGGGAAGACTAAAAAGCAACGTTACATGGTAGTTGCAACTTGCTACAATTTCTTTTCAACAAAACTTAATTAAAACGAAATCAAAAGAATGGACAATGAAATTAATTTTACCCAAAACATTTCAGCAGTGAAACCAAAACTGGTTTATATAGTAAATCCAACCTCAACAAAAACATCTTGCTACTACGATCAAATACCACATGCCAACAAGCCAACGTGGTAATTTAGCATAAAATGTCGGTTAAAAAAACCATAACAATGTGAGACAATAAGAGACAACGGTAAAGAGATACAAAATGAAGAAACAGAATATAAAGTAAACATTTCTCCCATCCGAATTCTCAAATGGACATAAAACCCACATTCCGAAGTTCATATAACACTACAAAATCAAGTCGTATACAAATATAAATAACCAGCACAAAAATAAAACCTACAATATCCAGAGTAACCTTAAAAGGTAAAGAACCACAAAATTTAACCAAATCATTGAGAATGTCCCTAATCAAACAAGCCGAATCCCATATCATCATCACTCTCTTCTTCCGGTTCTTCCTATAGAATTGCAACAAGCAGATTTCCATATTAGATACATATAAGCTACCACAAGGCAGGATTCAAAAACAATAGCAGGAACAACAATTTCACCAGAGGGTTACCTTCTTTTTCTCCTCAGCAGCTGGAGCTGCGGCAGCAGCACCACCAGCAGCAGCAGCAACTGGGGCAGCTGCAACAGCAACTGGTGCACCACCGCCTGCCGCATTTGCTATCAAATCGCCAAGATTTTTCTTCTCAGCAAGTTTAGCAAACAAGGTTGGCCAATAAGAGTCTACTGGAACCTTTGCAGTTTTCAACAAGGTGCTGATCTTGTCAGCCTATTTACGACTTAAGGAGTAACACACCATATCCAAACAAATTCATCCACTATTTCTCTCCGGAAAACCAAAAACAAAAAAAAAAACGTTTTAGCTTAGACCCACTTTTTTCAAACAAAATGTTATCAAAACCATGCGACCCACTTCCTCCAAAAAAATCACGTTTCATCTTGTTTTAACCACAATTGCACAGCTCTTCAATTGATTCAATAAGAAATCTACAAATAGAAAATATAAGCTGAAAGCCAGAAACAAATAAATGCAACCACATTTAAATTGTTTACAAATGAATCTCAACAACAAAATACAGGTTAAATTAAAACCACATTTTTCAATAAAAATTACGTCACAGAAACCTTTTTTTAGTTTTGATTTAATCCCAATTACTCGGTACTTCAATTGATTCAAATCTAAACTAACACTAGAAAACATAACTCGAAACAAAGAAAAGAAATTATTTCGAACATTCACTCACTATTCGTTAACGCAAAACCTAAGGGCACAGAAAAGGATACAGTTACACTAATTCCATCTTCATGAAGGATGAGAGCTGCGTATGAACAAGCAGTTTCTCCGAGCGACATTTTCACACTGCAAAACAGATAATTAAAGAAAAAATCAGAAGAACAAAATCATAAAGGGTATTCAAAAGACAAAAAAAATGAAATAAAATCGCGAAAAGTAATCGATGCGAAAGGGGTTACATTCAGAGAAAGCAGATCGTAGACAGTCGAAGAACGAAGAGTGCTTCTCTACTGCAGCCGCAAGTGAATTGCGACCCTGGCTAGGGTTTGAGGGTTTAAAAGGTGAGAAACCAGTTCATGGGCCTTGTCGTTTCAGGGCCCATATGTTTAAACCTTAGAGCAATTTCATTTTCTATATTATATCTTCTTCTTTTTTAAGCATTTGGTGCACCTTATTTATGATAATGCCAACTCTTTTTAAAAAAAGCAAAATTCTGATAATGTCAAACAATACAATGGATTATCCAAGTTTTGTTTTCGCAATTCAAAAATATTTTATACATTAATTTTAATCAGTGCATTACTTAGCATAAATATTTTAATTAATGCATTACATAGAATAAATATTTATTTTAGATGATTAAATAAATAATTGTAAATATATAAATTATATAAAATTTAAAATTTGTAATAAATATTTTTTAACTATAAATTATGTTTATAATTATGATAAGTAATTTATTGTGAATATAATATTTTAAAAAAATATTGACACTCTCTTTCAAAAAAAAATAGAAAATCCAACATAGAACAATATATTTAAAAATATAATAAGTAAAACAAAAATTATATAAATTCTCTAATCAAACAAAAACAACTAAAAACGCTCTCATTCAATATAATTATTCAGAATTATATAAAGAGATGTTTGAATTAAATACTAAATTAAATTTAGAATAAATATAAAAATAAAATCCCAACAAGAATGATAAAATACTCCTTTCCAACTCAAAAGTAACTAGTTTCACATTAATTAACTAATTTCACCAAAAAGAATATTATATAACGAAATATGAGTTAATTTAATCAAATATAATAAAACATTATTAATTATTATCTAATGCACATACCCAGATACCTAAGGGGAATTTGGTAGCGAATTGGTTGGCTTCCCATGCTAGGGTTTAGAATTTTTATTCACCTCGCCTCATTTCTTTCTGATTTAAAGAATTCATTCCATGATTTGCCAACAAATCTATCATTTAAATTGTCCCCCAGGAGACATGCTTCTAAATGTTTCTCCCACTCTCACTGTGATTATGAATATCATTTATCCTTTTCACCAAAGAGTAGCAAGGATCCTTTTCATTAGATCATCATAAATCACATTACATGTACAATACTTTCGTCTTGTTCACAATCCTGTATGTACGTAATATGTCCAATTTAATGTGAAAACTATAAAATTAGATTAGACTATCATACACAAAATTAAAAATTATTATCATTATTATTATTATTATATCTAATGACTGTGCTAAAACCATATTATTATTGTTGCTGTTATATTAATGTTTTTAATTTAAATTTTATTTTTCATGATTTTTGCTCATGTAATTTCTGTTTAATATGAAATAAAAGAATACATAATTTATGGAAAAATTGTTGTTATTTTTGTCAATAAATTTTCTAGTAAAATTATAAATTAATAACATCTTTTAAAGTAGCAAGGAAAAATAAAACCCCCCAAAATTAATTTTACTTTTTAGAAATTTAAACTAAAAAGTACCCTGGGTCTTTGGTGATAATTTCCAAAGGCTTAAAACTAAATATAATTACAAGAAAATTACGCAGTATGCTGCTTAATGCTTGTAAGATATAGATAAACACAGACACATGAATTGATAAAATGTCAAAAAAGTTGGCTAGTTAGTAGTTATCGAAATAAAGGGAGTCATATGGTGGTTTGGTGGTTGGAGGGAGGGAAATAAGGGTTGAAATTATAAGAAGGTGATGAGTTTGTATATTTTTACTAACATAACCTATTAATTATATACTAACATTTCTTCATGAAAAAAAAACTGACAAAAATAAAATGATAATCAACTGATAAATTAGAGGTTGTTAGTTTGATGTAACTTACAAATAAGTTATAATATAATTTTTATGTATTATCCAATTATGTATTGTCACATCACTTATATTGTCATCCTAAAAAAGAAGATTGATAAACATGAAAGAGAATATTAGATTTAGAATTAGGAAGAATAGGAATATTAATCAGGAATAAAGTATCTTTTAACAAAAACATTAAATTAAAAAAATATATAAAAAATATCAAATAAAAAATCCTTTATACTTTAATCAAACAAACAAAAAATTAAACCGAATTATCTTATGTAATGGTATGACTTATTTTTAAGTCACACTGAAATAACAACCTAAATTAAAATCTCTTGTGAGACTGTGATAAGTTAATGGTACCGGATTTTAGAGGCTAAAATATATAAAGGAGTTCTTTCTTCTGAAGAAAAAGTTGGGGGAGGGGGATTGTTTGGAATCAATTGCAATATGTGTTTATTTATAGAATCTGTGTATATATGTTACATTTGTATACGCTCTGCTTTTGGTATTCTATAACTTCCATCCTGGTCATGAAATTAAGACATTAAGCTGTTATCTTAGTAATAATTATTCAAAACCCAAAAGATTGACAATCTCTATGTTTCTGATGAAACTAGAAACACAAAATAACTCTTTCAGAAAGATATGGTATATTGGTATAACTATTCATCATTCATCGCTGTTTTCTTGAATTGGAGTTAAACCCCGTTCCCTTGAAAACATGTGTGCCCTCTGTGAATCATGCCCAGCACTAGCAGCAGCAGCAGCAACAACAACAACACGAGCATGAAACCTTCCTTTGGAGCATTCTTGAACGATCAAACGGCCTAATTCAGAATTGCCATAATTATTGGTCATATCCACCTTCTGTGTTAAATCCATGAGTTGGGCTTTGGTCATTCGCACCTTGATTGTCGTCACGCCTCGAACCACTTCAGGGTGCACCACTGCCTTTGTGCTTCTCTTCTTCCCAAACCAAGCGTTACCCATTATTATTGTGTCTATGTCCTCCTTGGTGAAAATTTACTTCATGGAAAGCACACCGTCCTCTTTAAATAAGAAAACCTGTGCAACAAACAGAAAGTAACGTATGAAGCTAAGACATTATGGTTGACAATTGGACATAAACATCATGAGCCTCGCTGAAACCATGCATGGACCAATAGGACCATTCTGCCGAACAAAATAGAATTCTCCATTGCCCTTATTTATTGCTCCGTTTTTGGTCAGCAAGTTAACGTCTTTTTCAAATCTTATTTATTGCTTGCTTCTTTTCTTACATCATTTCTTTTCCTACATGTCACATGTGTGTATGGGCATAGAGACAATTCATTTGGGGACGCCTTCGATACAACTTATAACTATTCATACGTGTGAAAGTGATTTTTACCTTTTTTTTAAATTATTTTGGACTTATTTTAATGAATTTGGTTTAAACCATTTATATTTTTAGCTTATTTACTAAGCTTCACAATTTTATAAGTTTTTAATGAGTTACCATGTTACAAATTTAGTGTGTGTTTGGGCAGCAGTGTAATCAAGTGCTTATTTAATGAACATATACGTCGTGAGCTTCACTAATAAAGTTATATAATTCAGTCATGGCAATATTAAATTTTAAATATGCCTTTATATTACACTTCATAATATCAGCAATACGTTTTACTTATTGTTTTTGTTTCAATGATTTTCATTTTAAAGTATTTTTATAGTTTTTATTATATTAAGAAAATAAAATAGCGCACTGAATATTTATCTATTAAATTAAAAATCAAAATATTAATCATAAATATAAAATTTAAAATAATTCGTCGTCATGAAAAGAATCTGTAGATATTGAAAATTGCAGACTCGTGATCAGATGGGAATGGCCACAATAAGCTTAAAAATTAAAATTCACCGTTATGACTTCTGGCAGTGTTCCCATTTTCCAGACAGTTATTTTTGCAGATACTTTCTACGCAAATTAAGTACGTTAAATTAAACAGAAAAAATACATAGTTATTTATTTATTGAATAAATATATGAATTTTATTTATAAAAATCAAATTACTTATTTTTGCAGTCAAAAAAAATATTTATTTCTAATTAATCTAATCAGCCATGATTAAGTAGAGTTTACGAAAGTATTTTTGTTTGGCACGCAAGCGCAGAGAGGTTGACGTCGTCGTTCTAGTTTTTGTTCTAACTTCTAATTTGAGTAATTTCTAAATGTTAAAATTAGTCGTATTATGAAATGACAAAGTCCTGGTTTCAACTTGGTTTATTGTAGTCATTCATTGATGGTGCCATGGTGGAAACCATGATGCACGATGCATGCTCAGGCTTCATTCTTAACATTGCGTATTCTCCCGAGCCTAGCTATCACAACCAGGTATTACATTTAACACCAAACATGCATAAAGTGCTCAGGAAAATGTTAAAGCATGCACCTCGAACCTGAATTTATATATGTAAATTAAATAAATAATATAACAATTGTGAATATATTTTGAAAAAAAAAAATGTATCACTTTTCTTTTAATAAAAATGCTTATTTTTACACTTCTTCACTCTTTTCATTTATAACATTTTTTTTATTGGATTTCTCAAATTTTTTAAAAAGTTATAAAATACTATTTTATTGTAAAATTGTATTTAGATATGGTAGTGTATTTAGTTTTCACCTTTACCAAAAAAAGATATAGTGGTGTATAATTAATTATATGATTGCAAGTGCGTTCTTTCTGAAATTGTAAAGCATACATATTGCACCCTAAAGCATCTCAAATTCTGATTCTCTATTTTTCCCGGGGGAATCCTTAGAATTACCACAGCTTAGCTTTGTCATTTTTTAGTTTTCCTTCTCCAGAATATTTGGCAATTAAGGATGTTCTGATTAGGAAAATCTGCGGATTAATAGTCCAAACAGCAAAAAATTGTCTCATAGGAATAAAAAAGTCCCCACCATTGTTGATTTATGGTCATGTCAAGGTTTATGCAAGAGAAGGGGGATTATCTTTGGTTTCAAATCCGTTGATGTCTCCAACACCATCATCCTTAAAATTATCCTCGTTGCTAAACCATGTTAGTTTCGGATTAACCATGTACTTAATTATTTGATAGCTTCCACAGCCCAAATGATTTTTTAACAAAAAAATATGTTTTACGAATTAATGGCTCACGCAAGAATGGAACTTGTGAATTAATGGCTCATGTTTTTAATTTTTTTTTTAAAAAAATCGTTTGGACCGTCTGTATGAGACGTACAGATTGAGCCATCCGTATCTGCTTTATGGAAGGATAAAATTGGAATTACATTATTCTGCTGGGTGTACCAATAATTGTGTTGGGTGCACAAAGCAATGCCCCGAAATTTTGAAGTAAGCTTTGAAGTCCATGGGTCAACATGCACGTTTAGCATGGCCCTGGAGAAGTCGAACACCTTAGCATTCACATATTGCACTTGCACCATTCGGAAATTAATTTTCAGATAGGGGTATTCTTTTGTGAGGATACCAAAAATGGAGAAGAAGGGCCGTTTAGCAATTTTGAGAGTGGTACATTTAGTATGTCAGTTTTTAGTCCAAAAAAATCTTAAGTGATGGACCCCTATATGACCACTCATTGTTGCCTATTTCAATTGGATGACTTAAAGTTGAGGCCCATGGGCCTCAAGAGATAAAGCAAATACTCAAGTAATATGTTGGATAAACTTTTTAATAAACACTTGAAGAAAAATATAAAAAAAATGAGTTTTTTATAAATTAAAATTAACTTATATGCTTATATTGATTTAATAAAAAGTGTTCAAGCCTGTTGTAAACATCATGGAGAAATTATTCCATAATTAGAAATACGTTATACATGAGAGATTAATATATAATTGAGAAGAATATCATTACGCCCCTATGGTATCTCCTATCTTATCTTCTATAAATCGAACACTGATTTTACCGGATAGCATTTGTTTCAACTTTCAAGTGAAACATAAGAAAAAGAATCTGCTAAAAGTAACTTTGAGTTGTAAAACAAAAACTAATGAGTGATTAGGAAAAGGAAAAAGAGCTTTGTCTCTCACAACAGACAATTGGAACATAAAAGTTGTGCGTTCAATAACAATTGAAATCAAAGTTATTTCAATTTTTCGTCATCTCTTTGCGCCTATTCTTGGCCATTAATTCTATTAAGCTTTTAATGTTCTTGTCCAAAAAAAATATAGAGTAACTTCTTTTAATATATATATGCATATTTTTGTTTTTAGGGTAATTTAATTTCTTAATCTATTCACTGTTGAAAAATAATTTTAACTAGTTATTTCTTAAATAATTTTAAATTATATTTTTGCTAGCTACTTATTCATCTTTTTAACACAAATATCTCTTAATCAAAATTTTATGATTAATATTTTAAAGTACTGGTATTCAGTTAAATACTTAGGTAAACACAAAATTAACACGTTATTTTTAGACACAACTAATAAAATTTTTACAACTAATAAAATAAAATAAATAAAAAATCAAAATGTCAAATAAAAAATAAATTGGTATGTTTCCGTCTTTTTTTCTTAATCTTCTTCCCGAGTGTTGGTAAATTAGAGACAGATTATGAGAAAAACTTCTAAAATAATAAAATAAAACCTACAAAATCATTTTGTTATAAGAGATAGATTGGGCAGAAGTCATTAAAACTTCTTCTTTTATAATAAGAAAAAGTCTAAGTACGTAGGCAAATAATGTTTTAAAAAAATTCATAATTTAAATTTTAGAAACCAACAAATAATTTAAGTAAATAAATTACAAAGTAAATGAATTATAATGACAATAAATTAAAATAAAAAATTTCTTCAAAATTATTTTGTTAATATATAATATTAAAGGTAGGTTAAATTTTTAAAGAAATTTGATTTTATGAAATGTACAAGATACATGAAATAATAACACACATATATATATATATATATATATATATATATATATATATATATATATATATATATATATATATATATATAACAGCGTAAGACTTATTTTGCTTATAATTGATATAATAGGTCACTTCACATTGAGAAATTTTTTTCCTTAATTTTAACTTTTTATTTTAAAATTTATTAATTATAATTAGAGTTTGATTTTAATTTTAAACTATTATATATTGTATCAAACTCAACATGCCTTTCTTTTTTAAATATGCCGAATAGTAATATTACAGTAATAATATTTATTATCAATCTTAATTAAAATTATATTCTAAAAATTAAAATTATAAACCCAACAACAACAAAGTCTTACAATTGCTTAAAACCAATGTGTTTTTTATTTACATTAATAAATTTATTATTTAAAATAAAATATTCTATAGTTTTACACCACAAAAATATATTATTTTTAAATTTAAATTATATATTCTAAATTCAAATTACAATCTTGTATATGTTTCAATTTCAGTCTAATTCTTTCTAACCATGTTATTCCACCGAAAACATAACAACAAATATTTATTGGAAATTTTGAGTGCACATAAAGTGAATAATATTTTATTACATGATTTGTTACATACTCAAGAATCAATCATTATTAAAACTCTAAACTATTTAGTTAAGGAATACAACAAGTGATCACCATAACTTGTGTGTCAATTATTGTTGATAATTTCAATGCAATTTAGCAAAAAAAACTAGGAAGAAGGTTATAAAAAAATAGAAAGAATATCAAATTTAATTTTACTTGATATTTTGATTTTTAATTATTTTATTTATTAGTTATAAAATTCTTATTGGTTGTGCCGAATGATGTGTTAGGCTGGTGTTTACGTAAGAGTTTTTTCGGATATTCATTAAAGAAATTGATATTTTTTTAACAAATATTTTTCGATATTGATGGACCAAGATTAAAAATGTACATGTTACTATTGTTTGGGTAAATTTATATATAGTTTATTGCATATGTTGCTTACACGTGTGAAAAGTATGCACATTGTTCAGCAAGAAAAGAAAGTAAAAAGGAAAGAGTCCATGATCATAAGTGAAGCGTCAAATTGTAATCAAGTACGTCAAGGGGCACATGTGAATTTGGTCGTCATATACATCAGTCTTGCTCACTTCTCAATCTCATTCTCTTCTACATATATAACTATAATTTGCCAAAAATAAAATCATAAACATTTGTAGCTTCATCTTGAAACTTCCACAGTACCCATTAATATTCCTCTTTTCATGCCAGTCGACGCCACATGCCCCCCGTTGCCCTTTCCTTGAATTCATCATACGGTCCATTGACCATGAATCCATCATCTGTCAAACGTTGTTTGACATTATGCATGCTTCTTAGTTCTTATCCTATGCATTCTACATCATATCATATTGCCCAGCCCATTTTTTCAGAGATTGTTGCAACTATTATACGATTAAGTTTTAACTGATTCAACAGAGGATATGCATGCAAAAATAATTATTACAGATGGTAGCAATTATTTCAAGAATATTGTTGATTGAAAAATGTTATATACATCTTATTAATTATTTTTAAAAAGTCTTAAACCTTCTACATTTCAATATTCATCAACCGGTGCAGCATTATTTTAGTTTGATAAGTTATTTCGAATTCAAATCTTAAATATTTAAGTGGGTCCGTCCCCCAGTAAATTAAAAACCATGGAACATACAAAGATACCCCGAAAGGTTCGCAAAGAAAGAAGAAAGGAATTTGATGCTTTATGTGTCGGCTAGTTAATTATCCTCCAAAACCTCCTCCCATATACAAGAAACCTTGTCAGCTGCCACCGTTCGCATCCATCAATGGGGAACTGTGCGTTCAAAGGGATTAGCACAAGTGAGGGAGCTTCTGATGACAAGATGGTGAAGGTGGTGACTCCAAACGGAGGCATCATGGAGCTGTACACCCCCATAACCGCGGAGTGCATAACCAACGAGTTCTCCGGCCAAGGAATATTCCGAAGCCGCCGCGACTTGTTCTCAGAGCAGCTGCACCACGACGAGGAGCTTCATGCGGGGGAGCTCTACTACCTCCTCCCTCTCGACCCTTCTTGTAGGTTGTCATCGACCAAGAACATCACCAGACAATTATCCAACAACGCTGCCACCCTAACGCCGTACCGAATGTTTACATGCGACATCAATAACAATAGGATGTGGTCGGAAGCAGCTGAAGTGTTTCCAAGGAAGGGAGTATGGAAGGTGAAGTTGGTGATAAACCCGGAGCAGCTGTCGGAGATTTTGTCGCAGGAGTCGCGGACGGAGGCCTTCGTAGAGACCTTGAGGACGGTGGCAAAGTGCGGCAATGGGATGCCGTCGGGGGCGAGTTCCGATCACTCCACTGTATCCCCTGTGACTCAGAATCAAGGTTAATTTAGATGGTTAAATTAATTAATTAATAATTTGCTCCTTTTGTTATTTACAGTAATTGATAACCCAGATTATCTTTATTTCACAAACTCACAGCTAGTTTTTAGTCTTTTACCTTTCTTTTATTTATTTATAAGATAAGAAGATAATTGCTGTAGTAATAGAGAAAAGAAAATAGTATACACACTCGTAGTCTAACCAATAAGTCTTTGTATGCCTGATCTCGACATGGTTTTCTTGAGTAAAATTTCGCATTCAAATTTTATGATTGTAATTAAAAAAAATAATTGAAAAGGAAGATCTCATAATATTTCACACAAAAAATAATATAACTTTTTTTTTATTTATCAAAAGCTGTCTAGTTTTGGTTTAACGGTATGCGTGTTTTATTTTAAATCCTATGCTACAAAATTAAGGAGAAATAAAAAGGGAGGATAGAGAGAGATTTTATCAATAGTAGCGTTAAACTAAAACCCTTATTCATTTAGGAAAAAAAAACTAAAACCGTTAATTTTTTATTTTTTATATAAACCCTTTAAATTTCTAAGAATACAGCAAATTCTCTCCTTCTATGAATCTAAATATATTGTACATAACTATACACCGACCACCCCTAAAAATTTCGTATGTATATATGCATGCAAATAGATTAATTATTTCATGTTGGATTTTAGAAAACATATATATTATTTACGTATATAATCGATTTCATGATATAGATTGCCCCAAAAAATATCGTATGTATATATGCATGCAGATAGATTATTTCATGTTGGATTTTAAAAGATATACAATGGAAACATATTTATGTTATGTAAGAGGGGATGCAAATAACAAAAATATATTTTTATTGAATATTTTATATAATCAAAACATATTTTCATTAAAATTAAAGGGTATTTTGGAGATAAAATTTTTAAACCACGTGAGGTGTAAGTAGAAAATTTGGATTGAGAGTAGCAATTCCCCTTCAAGTATCAAGCCCTCATGTAATATATATAAATTGGATCAATGGTCAACGAGAAAATGGACCATATTCAGATAAGAAAAGGTTGGAATGGTGTTCCGAAAATAAAATAAAAAATAAAAAAGTAAAAAAGGGCAATATAGTCTAAACATTTTATGAGAAGGCAATTTGTGTTTAATGTCTCAAGGTAATTTAAGTTATCACAATACTATTTTTTTAGTAATCTCTTGGCATAAGTTGCTGAGTTTGAAGATTGCAGTTAGAGATTGTGGGTTGCTGGCCTCTGTGTCAAATATGGCACTGATTTAGAGAACTGTTGGCATGTGCTAGTGGGATGCTCGTTTGCGCGTTCATGCTGAAACTATGGATCAAGATATCGTCTTTTGTAGATTGAGCGGAGGCTTTTAAAGACATGATTTTTGAGCTGTTAAGGAACCTCAATGAAAGTGATAATATAGATGTTGCTTTCTTCAAAGACCTAAAGCGTTGGGGAGTTAGCATGTGCCTGCGTGATGAAGGAGGAAACTTCAGAGGAGCTCGAACCATTTCAAAGGATGGTTTGCCTATGGTCCATGAGGAAACTTCAAGGTTTGCTACATCTGAAGACAAGCTACTCATGGCTTAGCTAGGCCTCTAATTTGTATGTTGGTGTTCACAATTATCATTATATCCCTACTTAAATCAATACTTGAAGGAAATAATGAGTTGGTTACTATAAAAAAATAGTAATCTCTTGGCCACAAATACATAAAAAAAACATTTCACTGAATTTGTCATCATTAATTTTGAAAATATTAAAATTTTTGTGACACAAAATGAATCTCTCTTTTATAACATTCTTTTTGTGTGGCCCATGGTGTCAAGGATGTAAAAATAGACTTTTAACATGCTTATACGAAAAATCAAAGATGATTCACAATTTTTTTTAATTACTAACCTAAAAATGGCTGCAAAAGAATACAATTAATTATTTTGCTTAATGAAAATTCATGATGCAATTGGCACAATAATAATTATCTATGTTCATGGAGTTTGAAGATTTATGAATTTAATTAATTTAAAAAACTAGAAAATACAAGAAAAACAAAAAGTCACAAATTCAACAACTCTGTCAACATGTTAATTCATAAAAACAAACTCAAATGATAAGCATGTAAAAAAGAAAAAAAACAACACCAAGAAAATTGAAAATAAAAATAGGTTGATATGGATTGGCCTAGCTCACTCGAGGGTTATTCTAGAGGTACACAATATTTTTATGGGACACCCAGCAAAACAGTAAAAGGACAAAAATGTCCTTCATTTTTTCACAGATCGCCGATTCATAATAATTTTTAAATTTTTTTACTATCATGATAGTATATAAACTAGGCCGTTAAGACATACTTTTGTGGGGTTCCATAAATTTTGTAAACAATTTTTAAAAATCTAGTAATTAAAAGTTGATACTAAATTAAGAATATTTTTTAAAAATGTATTATTTTATTTTCAAACAATATATATTTTAGAATTTTAGGTGTCTTTCAAGTGTAATTTACACAATTAGTAGTTGACTATTATATTTAATGGGTATTGCTTTTTTTAAAAAAAATTAATAGTTGATTTTGTATTGTAAAGTACAAGATTACTAAATTTTAAACATATTTAAAAAATATATTTTATATATTAAAAAGCTCATTATATAATTTTTGTGTTTATTATATATAGCGACACTATTTATTTATAACATAATATGTCTATTAGCTTAGTTGGTTTGAGTGTTCTATTAGCTATATTAACTTTCGTATATGTTACTTTTCAGTTACTTCTCGATGGACCCAGGATTGAAAAATAGGAAGTCAATAATGACAAATTTTCTATTTTTTTATTTGTTACTAACAATCATTAATTAATAACATAAATTAAGTTAAAATAATTTTCAGTAAAAAATTGAAATTAAAATAATTAAATTATGGATACAAATATTCAAATTAATTACATTTTTTTACACATATAATGCAAATTAGCACATGAAAATAAAAAAAAAACTTTATTTTATGAGATAAGAAATAAACATAACTATCAAAACATGATTTTTAATACTACAATATGAGAAAAAGAAATATACACTTAGTGAAAAATAATTTTACATAATCATTTAATCACACATTATTATCTATAGTAAATTTGTTAAATTTTATAATGATTAACTTAAAAATCATATAAAGAGCTTATTAAAAAATAATTAAATCTGATAAAAAAGTATAAAATTAAAAAATTCTACCACAAAAAAATATGTTAAAACTATATAAAATAGAAATAATGACACAAACATGTAATTCATTCTTTTATTTTTTTAAGATTGAAATATCTAATTTTATTCAAAGAAGCAAATCAATGTACATCACGTTCAATTAGAGGGACAATCAATTTGATGGGGAACTTCCTCCTCCAATATGTCTCATGAAATGAAAATGCCAAAATAGCAAGCTTATCAGCTGCTTTATTGCGAATACGAGGGACATGCAACAAAGAAGGTAAAGTGTTTCCACTTGCTAGTTTCCTACAAATAATTACAACTAATGTTTTTCACATTATGATTTTACCTAGTCTTGAGTTTCTGCTTCAATATTCAAATTGTATCAAATGAAATAAGACACAATTAATCTTATGAACATTTCTAGTTTCAGAATTTGTTAGAACTCCACGTAACTATTTTCAATTGGAACTTCTCCAACTAATTACTTTGTTCTAATAAATAAAGTATATGCTACAATTTGGATATGATACTCGATCATAACACATTTTTCCCCATTTCCAGTTCCTTACTATTAACTGTGGAAATACCAATTTGTTTCCCATTATCTCACACAGACAATGAGAGAAAGAGTGACATAACAAGAGAGAGAGAGAAAGAGAACTCATAGAATGACCAAGGCAATGGCGAGTAGCGATTGGTGAACAACTAACGGCAGCAGGGTTCGAACGAGAGAGAGAGCACTATTAAGGAAAGCAGCGTCAAGGGGTGAAAAGGGTTAGGCAACGTGACTGAGGGTAAAAATAAAAAACTAAACCAAAACCCAATGATCAAATGACTTATTTGTTTCAATTTTGTTCTTTATGTTTTAAAAAATTATAATTATTAATGAAAATACATGTTATTAATAATTATAAACATTAGCGGCTAAAAACGATTAAAAATGTGCTTGATAGTTATTCTTTCTCCGTCCTCTTCTTCTAATTATTATTAGCACTATAGCTCCATGTGGTGGGACCACAATCAAGCTATAGAAGTGTCGAAGAAGAAGCTGAAGTTGTTGCTCATCATAATGCGGGAGAGTGCTGTGACGTCTTCAAAATCATCACCAACTATGCACGCACTGCTGTTTGACTAAAAATATGCATGATGTGAAAAATAACAATTAGACTAAAAAAATACAATTAAAATAATAAAATTTAAATACAAATTATAAGAATTTAAAATTAATTATAAACAAATTCTAATTACTCCAAAATATTTTTTATATATAAAATAAAATTAAAAATTATATAAAAATATTGTATAGATATGTCTAGCTATTTTTGTATTATTTCATGTTTATCAATTATTTTAAAACATAATTTTATCAAATATTTATAATTTAATAAATTAGTTTAATAATTATATTACTAATTAGTTAGATTGTCAACTTTCAACTAAATTTTCAAATTTTAATTAATTTTTAAATTATTTTTGTCAAACATAATTATTATGAAATAAATAAATAAATACTATTAATAAATATGAGGTGGCTAACCTAAGCACGTGATATTATAGAGAGAAACTTTAAATAGAATATAATATATTAATGTCTTACTTGTATGAACTGAATACATGCACGCCATCAACCTTCAACTGTTCAAAATAGAAAATTTGCTTACTTGTCATTATGAGACCTCGGCAAGTTGGCATATATTTCATATATACGGGGAACTTATAAAGAAGAGCAAGTAGATTAATTTAATTTATTATGGCATTCTAAGAAAATGTTTAGAAGTTTTAACATTTTTGTCAAATTCAGTATGTTGCTCATACCATGACTAAGGTGATACGGTTGAAAGCTAGCTTCAAAATTTTCAATTATATTTCATATTGTATTCAAATGTTATCTTCAATGAAATGAATTAACTTTGTGATCTTAAAAAGAAGTAAATTAATTTAATAGCGTAATTTACATTATAATAAAGAATCCTAAGCATTGCAGAAGTGTACCACTATGAGTTGTCTTCCTAATTGATAACTTGAGGTTGAAGGGTGAATTACCAAATCCACGTGTTAAATCCCATATCATGCCTAGTAAGTATAATTGAGTCAGAAAGATTTTTGTAAAGTTTCAATTTTCAATATTATACATATAAAGTCAAACAATTATTTTAAAATGTCTAGGTTAAAAATATACTAATCAAATAATTAAGTATATTTATTTATGTATGACTCTAACCATCCATTACCATTCCGTCTAAGAGCCACAAAAAATCCATTTATGTGCACGTGATGCCACCTAACATCCCACTCACGACCAATAATGCTTCTATTGGCTTGTCGTATATAATGCTAAGAGCCTAAGACAAGGGGTGGCAATTGGGAGTATCATTATTAAGAAAACCAAAATGGCCACTAGTTTTTGGCACGTTACATGATTTATTGTTATGGACTTAAGGTCACCAGTATTTGAATTGTCCGTTTTGACTTCACGTGGGTCTTATAATCTTATAATTTTATAGATCAAAAAATAACACGCAATGGTAATAGACACTTAAAGAGATAATAGAAGAGTGGGAGAAAAATATAAATAAGATAGATAATATAAGGTAAATAATGTAATAAAAAAGAGATAAAAAAAAATTAAGAGTGTTAATGGAGTGTTTGATATATTTAAGAGTGTCTAAATATTATTATTTTAATTTTACCTTTAAAAATTTCTTGTGGACCTATAGAAATCATTATCTTTAACTTTAATTTTTATCCAATGTAAAAGTTTTTCGATGTACCAAAACAATACGGCCATTAAAGATTTTAAACCATCTATCCTTTTTATAGTATAGTCTTAGCAAACAATTTAATTTGAAGGACAGATATTTAAAGCGCCCAAAGTTCTGCACATATATATATATATATATATATAGTAGAGCAATCACCCAAAATTTTGCTGAGAAATTAAGCTGCAATGAAGTTGCCCGAGGAATCCCGAAAAATTCGATCATAACCTACGTACAGTATTGGTGTCCGTATATATTGACTGATACATCACTATTATTTTCGTTAAGTAAAAAAATTTCAATTTGGAGAATATAGTTGTTGGAAAAGGGTGAGTGTAAAGGAAGGGGGCAGAGACCGTGGATTTGATAGATATTTTTAACAAAAATTAATAAATTAATATTTTTTAATATTTTTTTAAAATTTAAATATAAATATAAGTAATTTAAAACTATGAGAAAAAAAAATAAATCTAAAAAATTGAAGAGAATAAATTTCAAAATACTATAATACTTAAGATTTAAAACGAAAAAAAATAAAATTAATTGTACTGGATATTTAAATTTTTAAAATCATAACATAAAGAATAATTTAACATAAAAGAATATTTAAATTCTAAATAAAATTTAAATTGTTAATTATTTCTGAAATAGGACATTTTAGAAATAATTAACAATTTAATTTTTTTAAAATTATTTTCAAAAATAAGCACCAAATAATGGTAGATCGATCATGGGTTACAAAGAAAAAAAAAAGAATAATAGCTAGAGACGCACGTGATCTCATTGAAAAATGGAACCTTAAATTTATAATATAAAATTTAATTAATAAGATTATCAATATGTAAGTTGCGACTGTATTTAACTATTTATCATAAACTAATCACACGTCTAAACCTCGATTACTTGACTAATTGACTAAGTCTAATATTTTGTTAATAAAATAATATGAGATCCGAAGATTCTTGGTTTGGTGGTTGAAAATGGAAAATGATAATTGAGATTTGTTTGGTTGAAATTTTATTTTCATTTTTATTAAAAATATTTTACCAAACGAATTCAAAATCTAAAAACAATACAATCTTCAGTTGAAATTAGGAACATGTAAAATAAAAATACAATTGTAAGGAATTTAAAAAAAATAAGTTTTCTTTTTTTTAAAAAAATGTATTTTCACTGTTTTTATATCTTGAAAATAAGAAGTTAAATTAAACATGTTTTTAAAATTTTAATATTTTAAAAATGAAAACAATTTTTAAAAAAGAAAAACAAAAAATAAAAATACAAATGTGTGTGTATTCTTGATGATTATAAAATGGAGATAATTAATGTTGATCTTAGCCCATCATTGGATCATGCACCATGCATTCAATTATTATTATTATTATGGGACGGTCGCATCCCTCCCACTATATAAACAGCATAATGCAGGGTAAGGGTAAGAAGATAAACGTACAGTTTTAAGTAGCTATGACTATGCCAATTTCATCAACTAAAAACAGTTTTCTTATCTTGTTCGTATTTATGATCTGTGGAGGAGTGATTGCAACTCCTCCAGAGGATCCAATTCAGTGCTCTTCAAAGAACACAGACTGCACCATCACCAACACCTATGGCGTCTTTCCTGACCGAAGCATTTGCCACGCCGCTGAGGTTATTTACCCAAACACAGAGGAGGAGCTCATATCCGCGGTGGCCTCAGCTTCGAAGAACAAAAGAAAAGTGAAAGCCGCCACACGCTTCTCCCACAGCATTCCCAAGCTGGTTTGCCCTGATGGCGAAAAAGGGTTGCTAATAAGCACTAAGAATCTAAACAAGGTATTGAAGATTGACAAGGAGGCAAGGACGATGACGGTGCAGAGTGGCGTGTCACTGAGAGAGATAATCAGCAAGTCTGCAGAGGCTGGATTGGCCTTGCCATACACACCATATTGGTGGGGTTTAACCATTGGTGGACTCATGGGTACAGGTGCTCATGGAAGCACTTTGTGGGGCAAAGGAAGCGCGGTTCACGAGTATGTGCTCCAGATACGCATTGTTACTCCAGCTGGACCTGAAGATGGATATGCTAAGGTTCGTAACCTTGACGAATCTCACCAACAACATCTCAATGCAGCGCGAGTTTCTCTCGGGGTTCTTGGAGTTATTTCCCAGGTAATTAAATTATCCACAACAACTTTGTTTTCACCTTTCTCATTTCTGATTTCAACCGTACCAGGTAAATTAAGTAATTTTATACTCAACCAGCTCAAACTCTTTTAAATCAATGTAATCATTTTTTAATAGATCTAATTACTTTACTGCTCATCCTTTCTATGCAATACAATTATACAATACTAAATTTTAACGGATCCCGGAAACACCAGATGCTTGAGCTATCGGTTTTAATTATACACTTTAGATAATTAAAAATAACAATAAGGCATAATAACATTCAAATAAAATATACATTCATTTTGAGAGACAGATAAATTAAAGAGTGGATTTCTGCAATATCTCGATCTGAGACCTTATTAATTTAACAATGGCAATATATCCTTTATTAGATAGCTTAACAGACTATGTAACTTGACTTGGTCAACAAATTTCAGAAGTATCCAATTAATTTAATTACATGCAATTAATTAGTTGGATACTTTTGAAATTTTCTAAATATTGCTACATGTAATTAAACCAAGTAAAACTACCTTTTAAAAAAAAATAATCTAAATTGTGCATATGTAGCAATACTTTTATCAGAAGAGTGAAAATATTTTACTAATCACACACATATAGAACATAAATAAATATAAAAGGACTGAAATTTAGTTATACAACTAAAATAAATAATCAAAATTAATTTTAAATATAAAATTTTAACTATTTATATATGGCTATATAATTAAAACTGACTTTTTTTTTTCTCACACTCATTAAATATGCCTGATGTACATATACTTTAGAGCCTTTTTCTTATCATAGAAAAACCTTATTCTATAGACGTATTTATATATAAATAATTAAAAATTATATATATATATATATATATATATATATATATATATATATTTTCACATTTTAATGATTTAATCTCATTCCTGATTACTTTAGTTTTATATATACACACAGGAACACGGTTAAAAAAAATAAAAAGAAAAGTAAGGCATTTCAACGTTCCAATAAAATATACATTTTGAGATTGGAAGAGTAATTTTATGTCATTTGTTAAAAAAACAGTAATTTTATGTCATAAAACTTCCCTTCCAAATGGCATTATCTGGGGGAGTTTATTAAATTAAAAATGCCAATACCGGTTAGTAGGTAGCTTAAGATTGATTATATATGTAACTTCAACTTGAATTAGTCAGCATTTTTTTTTTGTCAAAACTTGAATTGGTCAACAAATTTAAAAAACAACCAACTAACAATAATTTTTTTATAATATTTTATGATTATTTATAATTAAATAAAAATGTAAAAATGTATTTTATTTACATGTATATACCAAGTAAAAACCTTTGTTAAATAAAAAACTGTCTAATTACCTAAAGAAAATCGTCTAATTATGTTGCAATACTTTTTTATCTTGACGGATAAGAGTAGTTAAAAGCAGACATTTTTTTCTTTTCTTGAACTAATGCAGCACAAATAAATGTTAACAGAATGAATTGGTAAAATGAATTCCTCAATTGAATTCAACAATAGAATAAGAATATATACAAGTCATTTGACAACTTGACAACTATGCTAACAGCTGTACTTGAAACTAACTAACAGTTGTACCAAACATATTTACAATAAATGATAGCGAATGAAATATATTAACAGCCCCCTTAAGCTGGCTCATGAAACATTGGATTTCGAGCTATTTTGATGGTTGATTGGTTGTCACAATATAGAATAATCGACAAAGAAGTTTCTTGATGCATATCAATGAGCAAATAGCTTAACCATTGGAGTTCACAGGCAGTGATTGTCAAGGGCCAATACTCTGCCTCTGATGATGATCTAGAAATGGTAGGTTGCTTCTTTGATTTCCAAGACACAATAGAGGAACCAAAGAAGATGGAAAAATCAGTGATAGATTTCCTTGTTTCTGGGCAAGCTGCCCGATCTAAATCACTAGAATCTCGAAGCTTGAAGTCACTAGCTGAAGAGAAAAAAAAAAAAAAACCTTTCCCTGGACATCCTTTGATGAATTTCAGAATGCGTCGAGCTGCATCCATATGTGACTGTGTCAAATTGGACAAACATTGACTCAATTTTTGCACAGCAAAGCATAAATCGGGTCTGGTTTTAGTCAAATATATTAGCCTGCCAATAAGTCTTCGATAACTTGATGGATCGGATAAGAGAACACCAACTGTAGCATAAAGTTTGGAATTAGGTACATGGGAACCAAAATAGGCTTGCAGCCTAACAAGCCAACATCGGTTATTAACTCCAAGGCATATTTGCGCTGAGATAGAACAATTCCAGACTTGGATCGAGCCACCTCTAAGCCAAGAAAAAATTTAAGTTCTCCTAGATCCTTGATCCTAAACTGTTGGTCCAAAAAACTCTTTACATAATTAATTTCTTCAAGATGGTTACCAGTCAAAACCACATCATCAACATAAACTAGGAGAATGCTAATATGAGAATTCTGATTCTTCACAAACAGAGAATAATCAGAAGAAGATTGATGGAGACCCAAAGAAATGAGGGCAGCAGTAAGCTTAGCATTCCATTGCCTATTTGCTTGTTTTAATCCATATAAAGATTTTTGGAACTTGCAAACTAGTTCATAATTAGCAGTGGTAAACCCAGGAGGAACTTTCATGTAAACATCTTCTATCAAATCACCATGTAAAAACACATTATTAACATCTAATTGATGTAAATGCCAATGTTTTGTAGCAGCTAAGGCAAGCACTAGCCAAACAGAAGTAAGCTTTACAACAAGTGAAAAAGTTTCATTATAATCCACACCCTCTAATTGAGTGTACCCTTTGGCAACCAACCTAGCCTTAAATCTTTCATTGCTACCATCAGATTTCCTTTTAATCTTATAAATCCATTTGCAACCAACAAGTTTCTTATCAAGAGGTAATTCAGTGAGGATCCATGTGTTATTGTTTTGTAAAGCTTCAATTTCTTTATCCATTCCTTCTTGCCAACTAGGATATTTCACAACTTGTGCATATGTATGAGGTTCAGAAATGGTGGACAAGGAGAGTAAATATGCTGCATGTGGTGATGATAAATGATGAAAGGAAGTAAATTGAGAAAGGGGAAAGGGTGTACCTGAAGATGAATGTGCAGTACTAAGAGTATGTAAAAGATTACATTGATAATCCTTCAAATAAATGGGTGGATTTTTAATTCTGGTAGATATTCTAGTAGGACCTGAATCAATAGGAGAAAAAGCAGGAACAATGGAATTAGAAACAGAAATTGTTTATGAGGTAGAGACAGGAATTGAACCCGAGTCTGCAGAAATTGTTTCTGAAAGAACTGGGGCAGAATTAGGTGTAGAATTATTTGATTCTGTAGGATTGGTTGGTAAAGAGGACAAGTCCGAACCAGTATGAAAAACAGGGAGAGGAAGTGTAAACATACTGTCAGTAGGAGAAGGAGGAGGGGAGGTAGTATGAAATGGAAAAATGGTCTCATAGAAAACATGTCTTGAGATTAAAAGTTCTCTTGCTTGCAAATTATGTAAGAGATAACCTTTGGTGCCAAATGAGTGACCAAGGTAAATGCATTTTTGAGCTCTAGATTGGAATTTGGTTCTATGAGATGGAATGATGGATGCAAAACAAAGAGACCCAAACACTCTTAGGGATTGAAAATTAGGATTGGTATTATAAAGAAGAAAATGAGGTGATTTAGATTTTAAAATTTTGTATGACAACATGTTTAGAATATGGACAGCATGTGCAACTGAAAAAGACCAAAAAGAAAGAGGGAGATGAGATGGAAACATCAAAGACCTTGCAATGTTAAGAATGTGTTGGTGCTTTCTCACAATGACTCCATTTTGTTGAGGAGTCTCAACACACAATTTTTGATGCAAAATTCCCTTTGAATCATAAAATGAAGACATGGAAAACTCAACACCATTATCACTTCTAATAATTTTGATTGTTTTGTTAAATTGTGTTTGAATGAAAGACAAAATTAACAAGGTGCTGCCTAGTTTCAGACTTAGTTTTCATGAGTTTCAACCAAGTGAATTTTGAGTGTTCATCTACAATAGTCAAGAAATATTTATGGCCTTGTATGGAAGGAACCGAGTAGGAGCCCCAAATATCAACATGCACTAGATCAAAAACACAATTAGTGATAGTAGTACTAGATAAAAAAGGTAAGTGCCTCTGTTTAGAGAAATGACAATTGTGACAAGTTTTATTAATAATAGATGGGATATTACAATTCAGCTTCTAAATATTATCATAGCGCCAAGATGAAGGATGACCTAATCTATAGAGCCATACATTGGAAAAAGAAAGACTGTATGTGTAGGTACTAGTAAAATGAATTTTAGGAACAAAATTAGAATTAGAATAACCAGATTGTACTAGCAGTGCCAATCATCTTCTGGCCATAAATCTGCTGCAAAAAACAAAGCTTGTGAGCGAAAATAGTTTGACAATCAAGACTTTTAGTGAGTTTGGTAATAGAAATAATGTTGACTGAAAAATGTTCAATAAAGAGAACATCATAAAGAATTAAAGAATTAGTCAGCACAACAATGCCTCTAAACAAAGCAGATGGAAACTTGCCATTAGGTAATGCAACAAGAATTGGTTTAATGGCTCTATAAGATGCAAAAAGATTCAAAAAACAAGCAAAATTATCAGTAGCACCCGTATCTAGGATCCACGAAACATTATCTGTATCAGGCTGAGTAGAAATGTGATTAGAGCTAACAAGGTTGGAAGAGCCAACCACATTTGAAGAGCTGGTAGCATCGGCAGTAGGCGTAGCAGATGGCAACAAGGCAAGCAAACTCTGAATTTGATCCTTGGTTAGGCTAGAAAGAATGCCACCAGGGTCTGAATCATCCTCAGGTTGAAGATTAGCAATTGCAACATCATGCACATATTTCTTTGATTTCCATCCAGGAGGAAATCCATGCTTTAGAAAGCATGTGTCAATGATGTGATTAGTCCGATTGCAGTGAGTGCATAAACGAGCATGACCTTGTTTGACAAAATTGAACTTGAAAGGAGCCTTGCCACGACCTTGTGATGCATTTGGTGGAGCCTGAGCAGTGAGAAGAGTGGGAGTAGGCAGAACACCAACATGCAATTGACGTTCTTGCTGAAGAATCATTGAGAAAACCTGATCCAAACTAGGAAGAGGATCGAGCATCAATGTCTGAGATTTTGCAAAAGCAAATGGCTCATTCAATCCGTGAAGAAAGCATAAAACAGTATCACAATCACGATACTTCTTGAAAAGCTGAACCGCTTTGGAAGAACCAACAAGAGTCGCATCACAGGTAGGGATTGGACAAAAATTACACAACTTATCCCACAAAATTCTCAATTTGGTGAAATAGCTCGTAACAGAAAGATCACCTTGTTTAGTGGAATAGAGATCGTTGTTCAATTGTAGAATCCAAACGCAATCACCTTGGGAAAAATGGGTACGCAAAGCATTCCACACCTCAGAGGCTTGATTCGGCCAAAGAATGCTGGTTGCGATGTCAGGAGAAATCGGATGATTGATCCATGAGCGAATCAGGTTGTTACATCGTTTCCAAGAACTGTAGTTTGGATGTTGCTCATGAGGTTTTGAAATCGTGCAGTCCACGAAGCCAATTTTGTTCTTCATCTTCAATACCAACGTCATCGCTTGAGCCTAACCATCAAGAAGAGCAGTAATGAGTTTCGCAGAGGGATTCTCGTTAGGGTGAACATAATAGGCATTAGAGATGTCTTGAGGAAGAGGATTGGTTGTGGAGGAGGTGACCGTAACAGAAGAGTCAGAAGTCTCGAGAGTAAAAGCCATGAAAGAGATCTCCGATCAATGCAAAGAATGTTCTTTAACAAACTGATACCATGTCAACAATAAGATAAGAATATATACAGCTGCACTTGAAACTAACTAACAATCCGAAAAAGATACAAGCTTGATATATAGTTACCATTGAATACTTCCGTTAAGATTATATTGTTGAATTAAAAAATATTTACATATTTTTTAATTTAAAAATTTAATGATAAAAAAATAAAACTCAACTATTAATCAGTTTTATATTTTTCAAATAAATAATAATACATTAACCACTCTTCATTTTAAACATTTTTTAATTTCTCTTTCTATTATCTGATAAATCTTATTATTTTTTTTCTTTCTCTTTATTTATAGATGTAGGATAACATATATAGGATGTATACCAAACATTTTTCTTTTAAAATATCAAGTCTTAATATTAACTTGTTGAGTTAGTCCACACTCAGTCACCGAGAGTTGTTAGTGTAAGTGATACGTTTGGTTATAACTTTTGTACAGGTTACCCTGAATTTAGAGCCTCTCTTCAAGCGATCTCTTACGTATTTGATCAAAGATGATTCTGATTTAGGAGATGAATTGGCTAGTTTTGGAAGAAAGCATGAGTTTGCTGATGTAACATGGTACCCAAGTCAGCAGAAGGCCGTGTATAGAATTGATGATCGTGTCTCCGTTAATACATCTGGAAATGGCTTATACGATTTCTTTCCATTCCGCCCGACACTCTCCGCTGCATTAACTGTTGTCAGAGCTACAGGTTTGTGCATCTTTCTACCAAGATACATACATACAGTCATGATGTATTTAATATATACTATATAAAAAAGATGTTATAAGAAGATTTAATTTATATATAGTTATTGACATTGAAAATGTTACATCAAAGTTGGATTTGAATTCATGATCGATCGACTTTGACATTTTCTTCCTTATAACAGAGGAGCTTCAAGAAGCAACACGCGATGCTAACGGGAAGTGCGTTGGTGCAAAGTTGATAACAGCAACACTGTCAGGCATTGGTTATGGATTGACTGACAACGGTACTCTTTCTCTTAACGCATTCATACGAAATTCTGAGTTTGAATATTTCCAATTTCAATATAAAAATATTAATTAATTTCGTTAAACAAATAATATAGGTATCTTTCTTGGGTACCCTATTGTTGGATTTAGCAACCGGATGCAGGCATCAGGGACATGTTTGGATAGTCGAAATGATGGATTGTTCACAGCATGTCCATGGGACTCCAGAATCAAAGGGGAATTCTTTCACCAAACAGCATTCAGCATTCCATTGTCTGTTGTAAAGAACTTCATTGAGGATGTGCAAAAGCTTGTTGAGTTGGAGCCAAAGTCACTGTGTGGCTTAGAAACAGCAAACGGAATTCTCATGCGCTATGTTACGGCTTCCAGTGCTTACCTCGGAAAATCAGAGGATGCTGTGGATTTTGACATCACATACTATCGCAGTAAAGACCCATTGGCTCCTAGGCTTTTCCAAGACATACTTGAAGAGATAGAACAAATTGGATTGTTCAAATATGGGGGGTTACCCCACTGGGGTAAAAATAGAAACTTAGCATTTTTAGGAGCAATCAAGAAGTATCACAATGCAGACAAATTTTTGAAGGTTAAAGAGGAGTATGATCCACAAGGTCTTTTCTCTAGCCTGTGGACAGACCAAATGCTTGGACTTAAAGAAGGGGTGACAACATTCAAGGATGGGTGTGCGTTGGAAGGAATGTGTATTTGCTCACAAGATAGTCACTGTGCACCAAAGAAGGGATACTTTTGCAGACCAGGGAGAATTTATACGGAAGCAAGGGTTTGTACTCGTGATGTTAAGAAATCCAAAGAAGCAGATGATGTCAAGGACGAACTATGAAAGACCAGGGATGATTGTACTTTTTTTATAGTACTTTTTGCTTCTTTAGAAATAAAAGAATCTTATTTTTCCTTTAGAAATAAAAGTGTACTTGTTTGTTGTGTAATGTCATTTAATTTTTCATCATCATGTAATTTATTTTGGTTTATTATTATTATTATTATTATTATAATTTATGGATTATTAGTCAATCAAATGTATCGTGAGGTTTCTGAAAGAAAAAGACTATACAACACTCAATCAAATCAGATTTATTTATTTCGAGATCACTGTGTAACCAGTGAATTAGTAATCCACGTGAAAAGATAGATGTATGATTAATTTTCAGCTTCTAAAATAGCATTATTCTACTTATTGGATCCAAAAGTAGAACCCATTCAAATCCCATTTTGTCTAACACACAACACACATTCTCAAAAGTAGAACCCATTCAAAACCCTTGAAGTTATGCTATAAAGGCACTAACTTCATATATGTATGTGCATGAAGTTTAATGTTTTATTAATTAGATTTCAGTACTAAAACTTTTTTATTTTTAATAAATATTTAATTTTTAAGTTTAATTTATAATAAATTTTTGTTGTGTGCATGTATCTGAATTAATAACAAATGATTTTTTTATCAGAGAATATATATAAAAAAATTTAATTTATCATATAGACTAAAAAAATGTCAAAAATAAAAAATAAATTATTATTTTATTAGAAACTCAATGTAAAATAAAAATTTATTTAAAAAAACATAAAAATCATATATTTAGTAAGGACAAAAATATTTTTAAGCCTTGCATAAAAAAAGACTTGATCATGTTAATTTACCTTCTTAAATTTTTACTTACTTCTATCATTTTTGGTTTTAATAAAAACCAAAAAAAAATATTGAACAATCTAATTAATCATTTTTTATGAGATTGAGATTTGTAAAAGGATGAAACCAAATATCACTTAAATCACGAGACTTACTTATAGGTAAAGTATGAAGTTAAATACAACAATATTTTACAACAAATTGTACAGCATAGCCAAGTCAGCAAAAATTCAAATTTCAATAAGAAAATAACAAACAAAATTCCTATTTTGGCAGGTTAAAAAAATAAAATCTTACTTTGTAAAAAACATATTCTAGCAACCAGAAAAAAAAAATTGTAACGAGAGAGCATGAAAGGGATTTAATGGTGGGTGCCTGTGTCTAACAAATAAAGGGAGAAGATATAAAACCATTGAAGGAGGGGGGAGAGCACGAGAAGGAAAACTAACATGCCACAAGTCTGGAATGTGTTTTCTATCTTTATCATTTTTTTTTTAATTTTCAAATTTTATTTTATTTTGTTGCTGGATTTTTATTAAGATTTTATCTTTTTTTATAGAAGATTTCATCTTTTATAGAATTTTTTTTCTTTCTAAAATTTGAAAATTTTAAGCATAGTTTCATCCGGAATCGCCCATGTGATTGTTTCATTAGCTCTGAAATATCATACCATTTCATAACTGACAGGAGCCGATCTAAAATGGGTGCAGAAAATCATTTTAAATTGATGATTGACATCTTTTTAAAGTCTAATCTAACCATTTTTTAAATAAATAAAAACATATTTAAATAAGTACTCCTTTTGTTGTTTTTCTTTATAACACATCATTTTGAAAAAAATTTGACCGATTCTTTTCTAATTATTCCTTACCTTAATTATTTTTTACCAAAATACTCTTAATAATTATAGTTCACAAATAATAAATGTTAAGAATTATCTTTTTCTCACTCTCTTATGAGACTAGAACTTGAAGAATAAAATAATTTAGTTTTAAAAATTAAAATTCCACTATTATTATTTTCTCTCTATTTATTTAAGGATAAATTTAAAAATATTATAATCATAAATAAATTTAATGTTAATTCCTTAAACTAACCAATTTTCTTAATAATAATAAATAAGTCAACCAAGTCTTATAAAAAGAATATAGAAAGTATAAATTATTTTATCAAATATTATTAATATATTTTCTATAAAACATGATATAATCATTTATATTTTTTCATATCTTGATTTCCTACAATTTGTTTGTTATATTAATTGGTCATATTATTTTCTATTCTAGACGTAAACTTGTTATTGTTAATACACATGATTGTATTTATTAAAAGTTGAACTTAAATATTATGATATATTTAGTTTGTTCTTATGTGTGCACTTTGAATAATAAGAATCTATAAAATCTTGTTTTATTTTAGTTTTTAATAATATAAAATTATGATATTATTATATTTATTTGATATTATTTCTATATTATTTAATTATTAACATTATTATTATATATTAATATTGTTTCGCTACAATTTAACTATGTTAAACTTGAAATCAATACCTTAATCAATTGAATAATCAATCAAATTTTAAAAACGTTGCTTTTAAGCTTAAAATCCATGGTCAACGAACTCGCCGCCTCTACATAAGCCAACCCTAGTGGTACATATGTTTTTTATTTGCTGAATTCCCTAATGGTACAGTAGATGATTGTCAAGGCAGGACAATTTCGGGAGACGTGGAGATAAATAGTTGGTGGAGCATGCGGGTACAACTTCGTCAAGTGAGATTGATCGTTTCTTAGCATTGTCTCTTTTAAGGGGCATCTGGAAAAGGAGGATTCGCCGGATAAACACACATCTGAGTCTCTCTCTCAGTGTGGGAAGAACGAAGCAGAAGAAGCATCTCAGAACAGAACCACCGAACCCACTCAGAAGCAAATCCGAAAACCCCTCATATAATAGTACTGGTACGCTATGCAAAATCACTCCTTTATGTTTTCCATCGATAAATATGCCTCTTTTTCTTCGCCCCACTTCTTGTTTCGATCCAATTCTAACCATTCCCATAACGCCAATTTCCGCTTCCATCTACCAACAATACACCCTTTCTCTTTGGTATGTCACATTTCTCTGCTCTATTTTCATTCTGCCACTCACATCACAATCACAGGGTTTAACTCTAACCTAATCTACCTTCGAGGGTTTTTCTCTCTGCCTGATTCGCATGTCTATTTTTTTTCTAGTTTAATTTTAATACCTGATTCGATTTGTTGGCATTCCTCTCTTCCGCATTGGACAAACTTAATTTTGTCTGCATACAGCTTTGGATGTGAATGCCTATTGCCCCCATTTCGTTGTCTAGAACTAGAACTTGAATACGTGAACAACAGAATGAAAAATTAGGTCTAAATTTTTCCCCAATTTGTTTGGATGTGCTTGCCAGTTGTGTTTTGGGGGGGGGGGGGGGGAGGGCGGGGAATTCTAGGGGCGAGGAAGAGGAAGGAGAGGGCACCACCCTCCCTCATTTTCCCATCTCAGGAAACCACCGTTGCTTCGAAGACCTTGCTGCCAGTGGCAACATATGTCATCCAGATCCCCAAGAACAAGCTCTACCATTTCCCTCTGCTGGAGACACTCGCTGATGCCGGTGCTGCTTTTGCCTCTGCTGGTTTATCTGAATCATCTGTGGAGAGGGACGAGTAGCATGTTCCTGGTACTTAGAAGATAAACCGGGATGAGGGAGAGCTAGGGTTTCTATTTCTTGCATATGAATCAGAGAGAGCATGAATGTGAATTTGGAATTTACAAAAGTTAGCCGGGATAAATGAGTAATTTAATTAATTTTTCTACAAATTGGGTGAACTAGGGTTTTGGAGGGTTTTAAAAAATCTCCAAACCCTTTCCCCCATTTTAAAAAGTCCCCTCCTTAAATGCCTTCCCTTCCCTCCCAAATTCTACTCTCAAACATAGCCCTTAGGGTCCCAATTCAGTCACCTACTGGTCAAATAGGGGCCATTTAGTGATGTGGCTGGGTTGCCTTTGTGGCACTGGCAGGCAGTATGCCATTTCTATGCATCCACTTTAATAGCCCTATAAAGATTTTTTCCTCCTCTGAAAAAGCAATTACCTTAAAACCTGGTGTCCTGAAAACCCTACTATTCTGTACAGGTTTTATGATTAACGTGTGAACCTGCAGGTATTCAGCTGTTCATGACAAAAGCCTGAACCGATCATGTCAGAAGGTGCAGAAATTGATGAGCGTGTGGACCTTGACGAGGAAAATTATATGGAAGAGATGGATGATGATGTTGAAGAACAAATAGATGATGATGGAGTGGATGGAGGTGAAGATGAAAATGCTGAAGGTAGTGTTGAAGAACATGAATATGAGGACTCAGCAGCTGAGGCTGGTGGGAAAGACCAATTGCCTGAAGCAGAAAAAAGTGACATTGCTACTGAATTTGGGGATGATGAGCAAAAATTGTCTTTCATTGATGAAGATGAGAAAGAGAAGCATGATGAACTTCTTGCCCTTCCACCTCATGGTTCTGAAGTCTTTATTGGTGGACTTCCTCGGGATGTATGTGAAGATGATTTAAGGGAATTGTGCGAGCCTATGGGTGATATTCTTGAGGTCAAAGCCTTGATGAATTGCTCTAATGATATTATAAACCTGTCCTTTTCTGCAGGTGGGGAAAATTGGGATTATTGTTAAAAAAAATATTCATTTTAATTTTCAGGTGCGACTAATGAAAGACAGGGACACTGGAGAACACAAGGGTTATGCCTTTGTGGCTTTTAAAACAAAAGAGGTAGCACAAAAGGCTATTGAGGAGATACATAGCAAGGAATTTAAGGTATTTACAGTGCTTCCTAAAAGGTCTTATTCACCATATTCGCTTTTCATGACAAATTTCAATCAAGAATCTTATTTTGGTGATTAGTTTTAACATTTTTGATGATTTCAGGGGAAAACTTTGAGGTGTTCACTTTCTGAAACCAAACACAGATTATTCATTGGTAATGTTCCAAAAACTTGGACTGAAGATGATTTTAGGAAAGTTGTTGAAGGTGTTGGTCCCGGAGTTGAAACCATTGAGCTCATAAAGGTATGCAGTCTTGAACTAACTATGCTACTAATTTACATTAAGCTGTTGTCAGGCGCACCTTTTTATTCCCACTCCATTTTGTTTATATCAGGATCCTCAAAATCCTAGTAGGAATCGTGGGTTTGCGTTTGTTTTGTATTACAATAATGCATGTGCTGATTATTCGCGGCAAAAGATGGCAAGTTCTAGCTTTAAGCTGGATGGCAACACCCCAACTGTCACATGGGCAGATCCAAAGAACTCACCTGACCATTCTGCTTCTTCACAGGTAATTTCCTAAATTAAAATGGAATGCAGAGGAACAGTTTCTAATTCTTTTTCTTACCATTTTATCAATTGTTTGATTGGACATATATAGGTGATAATCCATGCTTCCATTTTCTGGTTATCTTTCCTTTTTTTCTCCTTTTCCTTCTCACCTTGCAGAGCCCAAGCCAATGGGTAATTACAAGTTTCTCTATGCTTTGATATGGATCTCAGCTCATAAGGAAAATCCATTTGTTGTTACTTGTTAGACAAATTTATTGTGATTTTCTGAGCTACATTTTCAAACTGTCAGTTTGAGCAAGTTGTGTCATTTCTCCTTTAAAAAGAATGATGGAAAGAAACTGGCTGTTATTTATCAATTATTTTTGGGTAAGAATAAGGTTGATGGGGAGATGAGTTTGCTTCATTTCTAGGTCAGGCATATCACAATTTATAAGTCTCAATGAGGACTAATAGTAGTACTGTGGTACTTACAGATGGCCTATCAACCAAGGACCATATACAGGATTTAAGTATATGATCTTGTCAACTCAATTTGATCATATCAATTAAGCCAAGCCTCATCGGTGTTTCTTGTTTACTAGGTGGACTTAGTCTTTAGTTGCTCAAACTTAGTATAAAAATGTTAAGAATCTGTAGTCACTCCTTTCTGTTATGTTTCAATTCTGATCTTCTCAATCTTGCATAAAGTATATGAATAAATAATCCAAGTCATGCCCAAGAGTTTTAGCTCAAGTGGCACTACGTCCCTGTGGGAACTTTCATATCCTGATATAAAATCACTCTTAGGCTGCACTTTAACCCCCTTCCAAAAGAAACATAGAGTTTCCCAAGACATTACTGCCTGAGGTTTGCTGTTTGAGATAAAACGAGATTCTAGCACATCAATGAAGGTTGCAGTGTTTCAAGTCTGATTCCTTTCATTAGACGATAATAGACAGATGTTTGATCAATATTCCTTAGAAACCTTACAAGGATGTTATCAAAGTAACTCAAGATTTATGGAAGCAGTATGGAATTTAGTGCTTCATTCGGTTGCACTTGGTACTTTTGGATAATGTTCCAGTTGATCTTTTGCCATTTATGATGGTTGATGAAAAGCATTTTTACCGCATGAGGAATAAGGTTAGGAAGCAAGCCATTTTGACTTTTTGAGACCTTTTCTGTGTAAGCTTTTCTCTCTTAAGTCATACTATTTTTCTCTTGCTGTATTTCTCTACATGTTAACTGAATTCGTACACACCTTGAGCTCTTTTCCATTGCATCATCTCCTTTTATTCTTTCCTCTATTTTCTCAGAAACTTAATCCAAAATTTTCCTTTATTTCTCCTCATTTTCCTTTCTCTACTGCTAAATTTCTCTATTGGTTTGCTGGTTTTCTCACACATTCTTCCTTTTTTAGGGAAAATCCCCCCTCCACTCCCAATTCATGAATTTGCTCCTTTCCTTTCTCTGAAATATTCTGTTTCACAGTCAGATTTTTTCTTTGCCATGAATTTTTCTCCCTCATGGTATTTCTAATTTCCACCCTATTAGGAATTAATTTTATTCACTTTTCTTTCTTCTCTTCTATTCACTTCATGCTTTCATGTGATATTGTTAAAGGCATAAGAGCAGTTGCTTGGAACTTGGAAGAATAAATGGAAAACAAGGTAGTTAGTTTATATAGTTGCAACAATAGGTTTGCTGGAGAGAATTAGTTAAATATTTGGAGTTAGTAAGGATAGGGGAACTATTCAGGAACTTGTATTTGGGGAGAATTGAGTAAGTGCTCAGGTGCAAGAAAGGGGCAGCCCTTTGTAAAGGGAAACACTTGGAGGAGAATTTTTCTATCCTTGTTTCTGCCAATTTCATTCAATCATTAGAGATCATCTTTTCTTTTACTCAATCCTTCAGTGATTCCTATTGGATATGCTTCCATTTGCTACTGTCAAAATCATCTGGCATATCTTTTTATTTTCAGTATTGTTTTGCTACTACCTTGTGTTGTTAAACATTGAACTCCAGCTTCTGCCTTTGGTTGTTAAGCCTCTGTTTGGCATAAACATTATTATTCCCACATCTAGGATTGTTAATTGTGATGTTAATTGGTGTCCCAAAGAGTCCTGGTTTGCTTTAATAAGTGCCTTGGTACCATTAGACGAAGATCAAGTGTGCCTATGGACCGGTTGAAGACTTCTAAGAGTTACACACCTTGGTCATTGCTGATTCTCATTCTCTTTTATTTTCTGATTTTGTTCCTTGTTATTCAATGTGATTACTTTAGTTGTTGATTATTTTAGTTATTTTATTCATCCCTAGGTGGGAATGCCTATTGTTCAACTTGCTAGGAGCTATTACCACGTGTGTAATTAGTTAATTTGGTTGTTGGTGGGAGATTGGTTGTTAGTCAAGTACTAGCAATTAGGAAGCTAGCCTTGTGGTACATGTAAGCTCATCATTGTATTGCGTAAACATAGCCTTTACCCATTCAACCACTTTTGGTGTCGTCTCACATCCCTTCTATCTCAATTTTTTTCTGGTTCTTGCCATGTTTCTTAATCTTTACTTGGCATGGAAATGGGCAGAACTCAGATACATCCTAATGTCTTTATTCTGTAGTTTTTGGACCATTGTATTGGTGAAATTAGTATTGTTGAGACTTTTACTCAATGCTGGTTTTGTTGGGATTAATGTTGATTGTTGAAAGCATTATCATAAATGTTGATGTGGTATTTTTATCATGCATATTTTAGGGGGTATGGACCTATAAGGAACTAGTTAGTTAATTTAAGTTTTGCTTTCAAACTATTTTTGTTTTTGGCATTTTCAGGTTAAAGCTCTATACGTCAAAAACATACCAGAGAATGTTACCACTGAACAATTGAAGGAACTATTCCGCCGTCATGGAGAAGTAACAAAAGTGGTCATGCCACCTGGCAAAGCTGGAGGGAAACGCGATTTTGGTTTTATTCATTATGCGGAGAGGTCAAGTGCATTGAAAGCTGTAAAAGATACAGAGAAATATGAAATTGATGGTACTTGTTTTATACTAAATTATGAACTAAAATTTGTCTCTGTTTTCCTTTTTTTATTAAATTGATTTCTTTGCAAAAGATAACAATAGGGTGAATCCAACTTATCTATACATAAAATTCTTTAAAAAGTGTCACTGGTGTTAGCTCTTATCAGTAAAAGATGTTCTTTGAATATATTCTGTATTTTCCCTTAAATATGTTTAATGGATTTGAATGGCAGGCCAAATGCTTGAAGTTGTTCTTGCCAAGCCTCAAGCTGATAAAAAACCTGATGGAGGTTATGCCTACAATCCTGGACTTCATCCGAACCATGTTCCACATCCTGCATATGGTAACTTTTCTGGAAATCCTTATGGCTCTTTAGGGGCTGGATATGGTGTTGCTGCTGGTTATCAACAGGTATTTACTGAGTTACAACATATATTTATGGTTGATGTATTTGTTTCTTGTTTTATTTTTTGTCCTAATTTGTTTGGATCTTGTGGGTTTTTATGTATGTTTGAACAGCCAATGATATATGGCAGGGGTCCAATGCCAGCAGGAATGCAAATGGTTCCAATGATGTTACCAGATGGTCGAATTGGCTATGTTCTGTAAGTTGGTACACCTGATGTATATAGTTTCATTTCCTTATATTTGATATAATGCCTTAATCTTCATATTGTTGATATGTTGCAGTCAACAACCCGGTGTACAAGTGCCACCTGCCCGACCCCGCAGAAATGATCGGAGCAATGGTCCAAGTGGGCAGCCAGGGCGAGGAGGAGGAGGAGCTAGTGGCAATGATGAAGGCAATCGTAGTAGAAGGTATCGACCTTATTAGGGATAGAAGGCTAATGCGATGTGGCTTATGCCCCCAAACTGTCTTTTGGTGGTGAGTGGACTTTGGGAACAAGGGACGTGTAATTCATTTGCTATAACATTTGACAGAAAATCCCTCTTCACAATCCCTATCCCATAAAAGGGGGGAAAAGAAAAATATAAAGTTAGGATTAGGACCAGTGATATTCTATTGAACTGTTTAATGTTGGTGTCTACTGCTGTTAGATGAGTCACAGCAGAGTAATTGCCATATTTTCTGCTTGTAATGCTTCTTGGAATTTTTTTATTGACAACCAGTAGAAAATTGTGTTAATTTGGGTTCGGCAACTTTACCGGTTTTGTTGCTTATTTTTCGTGCTCTAAATGGCGCTACTGTTAGTGGTAGTTTTGTGAGCTTTAATAGAGTAGCAATTTAGCTATGCTAAGTAATGCTACTTTTTTTATGCCAGAAACCCAAGTGGTTGCCATACATAAAATGCATTCGGTCAAATTAAATAAAATTATAAAAATGAATGAATAAATTAGTGTAGCAACACATCTAATTTATTGTAAACAAAATGCAAGAAAAATATATCACTCAAGTACTAGGAGGGTGGTTTGTTTTCGCGATTGTGATTGATCACGGCCGAAATTAAAGTAATTTCTTATTTATATTTTCGTCCCTTGTAAAGCTGCCGACAACACTTGAGAACGGTGGCGATTCTGTGGGGTGACAAAATGTCAATCATTGTTCCCCTCAGTACAATTCATTACAGGGAGGAAAAAAAAAAGCAGCAGCAGCACACTTCAATCACAGAAAAGTCGAAATTCGTAAAACATTCAAGATGGTAACTCGATAGATAAGCTAGGTTATGCAGCAACTAACGCGTCCAAATTGCAACCTTTCACTTTCCAAACGAAGTTTCTGTGCCCTGCTTACATGGTTGTTCTTATAAAAAAAAAAATTGCTCAGAATGAAAACTGTTTTACTTCTGTTGTTCATTTATGTTATTATCTCATCCCATCCATTAACGAATGCATGGTTGCTTGCAAACTTAATAAATGCTTCAAATCACTAGTATGCAGTTGCGTTTTACTTGGCAGGGTACAACCGGTTCCTTGGATTGATTTTGAAAAATACTTTCATAGTTATCAACCCAGCTTCCACTTTGTTGATGAGGGAGAGAAGCTCATTCTACGAAGGCCGATTGTGGTAATGGGGTGGTTAACTTACGAGAATTAGCTTGCAATGATGAAATGGGCATACATTATTTTGTGCTACGGAATTAAGCATTTTGTCGGCAAAATGAGTAAGCATTCCAACTGCAGTATCGTGCAAACTTATTGAGCTATTTTAAAATTCAACCATGGTAATGTAGATTACTATTTGGATTCAAATAGGATACCAACATATTCAAATCTGTTACCCACTGCAACCTGCAACACAGTAATGCAATCTGTCATTGCAATAATAAAATTCTTGTGGAAACCTAATAAGCAATCCCGGTTGACTATATAACGAGAATAATCTGTGCATAAGATTTGAAAAGGAAGTCACCTTTTTATTCCCCCATGTGCTAATATGAATATCTTGCGGAAAAAGTTTAACAAATCTGACCCACTCATCTCGCCTTCTTCTTGTGCTGGTTTTGGAATTGGAGTCGATTTGGGCAAAAGGGTGTCACCCAATTTCCCACCTTGTTGCTTAGCATTGGCGGAGGGAACAACTACAAGAGTCTTGTTAAATGGCGTCGACCACATCTTTTTCTCTCTCTTCCCTTCTATGCTTCTTCCTTTTTAAATTTATTTTTTCAGTTTTCAAATTTATTATTGTGTAATTTACAAGCATTCCACAGATTTTATTTTAATGTTGCTTTCGTCGAGTGGACTTTTTGACATTTACAATATCTCATCCACCCAAACTATGGCGAATAACATGCGAAATTATGGAAATGAGGGTGTCCATGTCTATTATCAATTTATCATCTACTATTTATTTGGGCATGAAAGAATTCTCAATTACTTTCTTGGCATTTGTGGTCTACAATATGACAATTGTCTATTTGTCTTTAGTTCATAACACATAAAAATAAATAAGAATAAAAAAACAAACAACGATCTAAAAAACATAAAAACAAATAATTAGTTCCATCACTTTAATATACATGCATCTTCAAAGTAATAATTATTTTTAGAGATTCAATGATAACTTACCTTTATGTAGCATCATACTAACGAATATAATGTTGTGGCAATTAGGTGAATTTTTATTTAATATTTGTATAAAAATGTTTTATATTGAAAATTTATATAAGGAATGTTAATATTTATTCTAATTGATTTGCATTAGAATTTAACACAAAATTTTGGACTAAAAAATCATTAAATTTTTTGTTTTTCAAAATTTAATTCAAGAATATTATCATACTTTATCATTTAACTTTTAAAAAATAAAATATTTCCCATATATATATATAGGAGAGAATTGTGGAAAAAAGATAGGAGAGAGAAAAAAAGATTTTATTTTTATTCTTTAAATTAAATGATAAAATATCATAATATCTTTAAATTAAATTTTAGAAAACAAAATAACCAATAATTATATGATCCAAAATTTTTAGTGTTGGATGCTAATGCATTTAATTAGGGAAAATATTAACATTTTCCTTTATATAAATCAAAATTTTAGTTTGATACCAAACAAATTGAGAGATTCTAATTTTTTTTTTCTTCATAGAGGTATAATATAAATTCACCCTATAATCATATTACACTAATTTTTTCATTAATTATTTTTTATTTACAAAATTCAAACTCAAAACTTTACTTTAAAAATTCAAATCCAGTTTCATTAAACTGACAATAATATGTTGATTGCATCTTATTTAATATTTAAAATACAGTGAACATAAAATAAAACTCATGCTATGTTTTGCCATATTTTAAGCTATTTATTGCATGCAATTAAAGTATTGATATATACCTGCCTCTTCAACACAAAAATACACCATCCATTTAGTCATAAGCTTATGGGGCCAATACTCTTACTTTATATAATAACTTATTATTTATTATATGCTATTAAATGATTGATATGTAATACTCATGCTATGTTTTGCCATATTTTAAGCTATTTATTGCATGCAATTAAAGTATTGATATATACCTACCAGGTTGATGTTAGTAATGTCGATTTCATAATAATCAAGATGGATTATTATGGAATCATGGGATCAATTTTTGTGTGAAATATATCATTAATTCTCGTTTCTGTATAAGATTTTTAGTTTGAATCTTACCAGTGGAAAAAAAAAATCATCTTACGTGTGAAAATAAAAAGTGTTCATTCATAATTGTTCATCTAACGCGTGGAAAAAAAAATCATCTTACGTGTGAAAATAAAAAGTGTTCATTCATAATTGTTCATCTAACGCGTGTATAAAACTTCCACCGAAAAAATGTTCTTTACTGTAGCATAATTTTATAGTTATCAACCAGAGGGCATGCAGATCAATCCTCAAATTATTGTTACATGGAGCACGATCGATTATGTATTATGTACTATATTACTTTGACATTCATAGCATGATGAACAAGTTTCCGATTCCATGCAATAAAATTGAGTTTTTTTTTTTAACTAATTGTAGTCAGTTGGATTCCTAAAAAATAATAACAACAAATATTCATCAGAGAACTTGAGTGCACATAAGCTGTATGTTTTTTTTCTTTTAATATGATTTATTTATTTTATATTCAAAGATTTATTAGAATTTGAATCCTAATTATGTTCTTCTATTTATACTATTTTTTTTTTGTGAGGACCTATTTTTTAAACTACTGTTACGTGGAAGCAATACTTTATTAATAATAATAATGAGAGGAGGCCCCAAGGCCACACAAACGTGAACTTTGACCCCAAGGGAATACATACCACTAAGGATGTGAATATATAAGGTTCACTTGATAATTGAAAAAGGCTGAAGGGAATGAAAAAGAGAGAGATGTCGGGTTGAATTTTTTTTCATACTCAACCTAAACCAATTGATCATAAATAGGTTAGATGGAATCGGATTAATTAGGTATGCATATATATAAATTATTTTTATTTTTTAAAAATTAATTAATTTTTATAACAATAATTTATTTTTGTCTAAAACTTTATAAATATATATGACTGAATGCACTCAAAAGATATAAATTATGATAATATTTGACTATTAAACTTAATGATTTCAATATTAATAAAATATTTTTATTTTAGATAGAAATTAAGTATTATACTAGCATGAAGAAATATAAACAAAATTAAGATAAGGATAAAAATAACAACTTAAAAAAGAAAAAAAATAATAAATAATATAATTTAATAAATTATGTGAATTATTAATGTATTTTTCATATAATAATAAATTTAATTATATGATATGTGTTTGATTGAGTTAAGAAATTATAACTTATTATCCAATTCATATATCAGATCTTAATTGAATTGGATGGAATTTAATCCAAACACATAAAAAAAATCTAACATATATTTAAATTGGACCAGAGTAAGGATTAATTCAAACCGGTAAACACCCACATGAATTCTTTTAAATAATATTTCTAACAAAAAATAACATTTGATGATGCATTAATGTTAGTTTGAGAAAATAAACGAAGGAGAACATGGTTTCCTTTAGTATTGATAGACATGGTGAACAAGTTTGGAATTCCATGCAAGAAAATGAAGCAGCTAATGAAGAAGAGAGTAGTAAAATCGGGGGGTAATAGAGTTAATTAGAAGATGCGGAGGGAAGATGAACGGGATAGTTATTGATGGAGTCATCCCAGGGGTTGCCACGCCAGTCCTTTAAGAATGGCATGTCCCTAACGGCCTTCCAGACGGCGCTGTTACACTTGAAACCCGACCCGAAGGCGATCTGCCAGACCCGATCCCCCTTGGAGACCCGACCCTTGGCCTCCGTGTAGGCCAGCTCGTACCAGAGGGAGCTGCTGGAAGTGTTACCGAATCTGTGCAGGGTCATCCTGGAGGGCTCCATGTGCCACTCGCTCAGCTCAAGATTCTTCTGCAGCTCGTCCAGCACCGCTCTCCCCCCGGCGTGTATGCAAAAATGCTCCAAGGCCAGCTTGAAATCCGGAATGTATGGCTTCACCCCCGACATCTTCAGCACCTTCCTCCTCACCAGCGACACCAAGAACATCACCTGCTCCGAATATGGCAGAACCAACGGCCCCAAGGTCGTTATGTTTGTTTTCAACGCCTCCCCTGCCACTGCCATCAACTCCCTCGCCAAACACACCCCTATTTTCCCGCTCTGGTCCTCCTTTTGGTATACGCAGTTGTAGTTCTTGTCATCTGCCCCCTTGTGGGTTCTGACTGTGTGGAGGAGCTGGTACTTGGAGCGTGCCATGTCTGATGACTTGTTTGAGAGGAGCACGGCGGCCCCTCCCATTCGGAAAATGCAGTTGCAGAGTAGCATGGATCGGTCGTTGCCCATGTACCAATTGAGGGTTATGTTCTCCGTGCTCACCACCACCGCGTAGGAGTTCGGGTTTGCTTTGAGAAGGTCTTTGGCTAAGTCAACCGATATGAGTCCCGCGCTGCATCCCATGCCGCCGAGGTTGTAGCTCTTTATGTTGCTTCTCAGCCTGTAGTGGTTCACAATCATTGCAGATAGAGATGGTGTTGGGTTGAACAGGCTGCAATTCACCACCAGAATGTCAATGTCCTTCGGATCAACCCCCGTTTTGGCCAAAAGAGCGTCCAGGGCGCCGAACATGACTGCCTCTGCCTCCAGACGCGCTTCGCTCATGCAGAGCTTGGGCGGCCGAGAAGTTATTCCTCTGGGAAGGTAGGTCTCGTCGCCCAAACCCGCCCTTGTGGAAATCTTCCTCTGGAATTGGAGAGACTCTTCCTCGAACCCCCCACTCTCTTCGGTCATCTTCAGAAACCCCTCCACCGATATTTTGCGTTCTTTCTCCGGCTTGTAGCACGCGAAGTCCACCAGGTACACCGCCGGGGACCGCTTCCACCGGTACAGGGCGGCCAGGGAGAGTAGCGCCGCCGAAGCCGCCGCCACGGTCTCGGCGTCGAGCTGGTGGTTGTGGGAGCAGAGTTTGGAGAGCTTGATACCACCGGTTAGAGAGAACACGAGAGGGAGGGTGATGGCTAGCATCACAATGCTGGCTGCTTTGCATGAGTATGAGTAACCGTATCCCAATCCCAACTTCACGTATTTCAGTTTCACCGACTGAAGGAAATCCGGCAGCCGGCGCCGGATTCTGATCACGGCGGAGGATGAGTCCTTGAAGTCCATCTCAGCCGTTAATCTCTCCCTGTCCATGTCTATGCTATTGCGACCCATTTGCTTAATTTAATAATTTCCTATCTCTCTCTAGAACGTGCTTGTGTGTAGAACTCTAGAGATTGTGATGTTTGTTTGTGAAAGAGGTTGGCTTATAAAGCAGTCACTTGAGGGGGCTCGCGTTTGGAGGAAGCTGAACCATAACTGCGCTCTAGGAAAAAAACAAAAGCAAATGCTCAAACTTGAAACTCAAATGGGAGCAACAAACATGCTATTGCTAATGCTACTTTGGCCTTTCCTTCACCGCAAGAAAGATATTGACTCTAGTCACTTCACGTTAATTAATCTTGCCCGGGGGAGGTCCTAGTTTCGGAAAGGATTAGATAATATTGCTCAACTACTTAACCAAACTCTTTTTTAAAACCAATATACCCTAGGCAGGTGATTTTGTTGATAAATATTTCACTAAAATATTATTTTTTTCCTATAAATATCAAAATGTTTAGGATTGGTTCTTACAAAATTTTAAATTATATTTTCATTCTCATAAAATATAAATAAGTGATATTTTAGTTCATTTTGTCACGTAACACATAGGATTGAAATTCTTGAATCCAACTCTAAATTAAAATATCACATGTTTATATTTTGTAAAAATGAAAAATATATTTGAAATTTCGTAAAAAGAAATTGAACCTTTTGATATTTACAAGAACAAAAAAATATATTTTTAATGACAATCGAAGTGGATAGAAGAATTTGACTTTGTGAGGTATTTTCTCTTAATAAGCATTAGCAGGAGTGTCATCACGTTGTTTCTTTGTTTTGCCCATTTTCATTTTTTATTACTTGTTAATGTGTAACGTATGCACTTGATACAAAAACTGGGCTACGGGCACGCAAATGTAAACCACCAAAACAAGAAAAAGAAAAGAAAAGAAAAGAAGAAATTGGTCTCTATTTTGGGGGCATATACGGTAGCAGCCAGCGAGATGAAAAAGGGAGATGGGAAATTTGGGAAAAATTATTGATGGAAGGCTGGTGGTCGTTGGTGGCTGGTTGTCAAGGAACAATTAATGGTATTGTGCTAACTTGTCAAAAGCTCAACACCATTTAAAAAATGAAAAAAATAAAAAAAAAATTCTCTGTTTTTCAATTAAGCGCATTGTCTTTTCATACGGCTACAAATTAAGGGGTATGCATGTTCGTTATGGAAGTGTTCACTGCCTATACAATTTCTTTCTTTTTTCGCGTTTTTCCTCTAAAATAATGCATCCTAAAACAATAAACAACGTCAGGCTAGAGATAGTAGGGGAACAGTAATAGGAAATGTAAGTAGCTGATCTAAATTATTCAACTGTTGGTGTTGGACGGTGAGATTCAGAAACTGTTTGACTTTTTTTTAGCAAAAAGTTGTATATGCAAATGCAATTGGATTGAACTGAGCCATGTCTACCTGAGTTGGTGGAGATCAGTGGTTTAGGCCAACAAATTGTGAAATAACATAATCAGCCCATAACTGCAAAATTTTGTGATACAGTAGTGTAGGAATAAAGTTTAATTTTACCCAAGTCATAATAGAATTGGCCCCAATATTACGGGTACCGATCATTTAGTGCAGTACTCATTGGATATTGCCGATCCCTTGGAGTCTTTATACTTTAATAATGTTTTCATGCAAATCCTTATCCTTCTCAAGATCACCCCAAACAACACGTGGGTTACATGTTACAGCCATATAAGTATGGCGCATGTAGCTCACCGACCTTGTTCAACTGTTTTAATACGTTTTGAATTTGGTTGACCACAAAGGAGATACTTTGCCGGTGGTCAACGGAGTTTAAAAAGCGGTGTCTTTTTCCCCCCTTGTTTAAATGTCTAATTAAGGACCAAACCTTATTGGTTCATCCATAATCACCAATAAAACGCACTTAACGTTTTGAATTGAAGATGACGAAGCTCTTCTCTGCATGCAACCATTATAGAGCCAAATTCTGTGTTTGCAATTTCTGGAATTTGCAAGACCATCCACAACTTGCATACAATCAGTTTAAAATATGCTAAGCGATAAATCAAATGTTGAAATGGTATTTAGCAAATGAGAGATTGCAATATACAAGAATAAAAGGGATAAAAATGAACTGCCTTGTTGTGTCTTGGTCAATTCTTTGTATTTTAAGGACAAAGGTTACATAACAATATACTATCATTATCATGCAGGACATCACGGGATCACGCATCCCTTAAGGTAAATTACAAGTACAGATGTAATAAATCTTGAATCTATTACAACACATTAGTCCAATCTTCTTCTTTTCCAATTATCAACTCACACTTTATGAACTATGTAGTAAACTTTAACTTAATTTCAGGGCTACAAATAAAATGCTATAGTAGGATTTAGCATGTGAGAGATGGGTGAAGTCTTGACTTGCTCAAATCTCCATGTTTAAGGTAAAAAGTTTCATAACGGTGAATTCTATTTCCAGGCAAGTTATCAGCTAATCAAACATTTTTAACGACTGCTTAATGAGACGTACTTGATCACTATTCTTCTAAGGTGGAAGGGACGTTTCACGGCCATCTACTGCTGTTTGTGATTGCATTGTACAGGATCTCGCCGAACAGAGGTTTCGGGGCCCTATTTTTTTCTCTCTTTTAAAAAAATTTCAACTCACACCTTACTTGATGAACTATGAAGTATTGTTTTCGATCCTTTTTAAGTATATTGTTTAATTCCTGTATTATAGCCTTACATCAAACTCTGAAATAAAGTGTATTTGTATTAGGTTTGATCATAAAAGAGATTCTAATCCATTTGTCTTCGAGAGATATGGAATTAATGAATGGCCATGAAAATATCACAAGGAATTGAGTCCGGCGAGTGTAAACCAAAGGGACGAAAAGAACTTATCCTTGGAGTTGGAGGTGCTGTGGCTTGATTCCACGACGAGTAGGACCCTTTGAATTCTGCAACTTGATAATGGTCCCCCATTACAAATGAGAACAGTCACAGAGCCATATAAGCATACGGCACTGGATTTATGTACTCAGTTAGCAAGTGAGATTAAAACTTTTGGGTCCCATTCTGGTATGTCTATGCACTCACAAATCACAATGTGACATACACTTCATATTGAATCATGCTTCTCCAACTAGAAACTAATTCAATCAATGTATTTGAAAATAATGGGGATGACAATGATAATCACGGGGTGGGTCCACGCCTGGTTTTAACCAATTAACTCACGTGCAAACTTAATCTCTAGCTCAGCTTACATGAAAGAGTTGCACTCTAATTAAGTAAACGGGAAATGAGAAAACTTAAGTCATTTGTTTTGAAATAAAAATGATTTTACATGTTTCAATATTAAAATGTTATCTTTTTTGCACTTTGCTTCTTATTATTAAAAGTTTTTTTAGAAATTATATTTTTTTTTGTTTTTACAATTCATTATACGAGTATTGTTAGAAAACAAAAATATAGTGATGTTTTTTAAATTAAAAAACAAATACAACATTTTTATCAAACTTATTAATTCTAAAGAAAAATTCATATTCTTAAAACCTCTGGAAAGTAAGGAAAAACAATTTCTATATCATAAATTTCAGTCTTTTATTTTCGAATGAAAAGAGATATCTTATTATACGGCTCTTTTTTGTAACACGTAGTTTCATTTTTATTTAAAACTTATTTTTCAAGGAAATTAAACTATTAAGTATTTCAATTTTGATTTTTTTCATTAAGATTTCTTTTTATATTAAAATATTTACATGAAGAATTTAATTCTTCAAATCTCAATTTATTTTTCAAATTATTTTTATCACTACAAGATTAAATTTTTTTACAAAGACATTTCTCATTGGGAAATTTCAAAAAAAGTCGTGAAAAGTATTTATGCCAACGAAAAAAAATGCCGTTGCATGTTATTTGTTGCAAAAAGTTTTCCAACAACTTTAAATGTCACTTTTGTTAGTGATGTTTTTGTTAGAGTTTTATGGTTTTAGTTCCTTTGTCCCACATTGCTTGGTTTATAAAAATTTGTGTCTCATTAGTGTTATATATAAAGACACCTTGTAAGCTTTAAATTGTGCAAGTAATAAGAAAGTTTTCTTATTACTCTATACTAACATGTGACATCAAGAGCTTTTGGTTACTCCACGGGATTTCCTTAGTTTAGAGGAATTAGTGGGAGTCTTCTTAAAGGAGACAGTGAGAGCAATGACATTAGAAGAGGGGAAGGTGAAGATCGAGAAGTTCGATGGCAGAGATTTTAGCCTTTGGAAGATGCAGATAGAGGATTATATATATCAGAAGAAGTTGTATCAGTTGTATCAACCCTTGTCAGGGGATAAGCCAGACGACATGAGGCAAGAAGAATGGAACTTGCTAGATCGACAGGCTCATGGCGTGATAAGATTGATATGAGCCAAGAACATCGCATTCAACATTGTAAATGAGAAGACTACTGTAGGCTTAATGAAGACATTATCAGATATGTACGAGAAGCCGTCTGTAGCCAACAAAGTATACTTGATGCATCGGTTGTTCATCCTCAAGATGGGAGAAGGTAACTCTATAACTGATCATATTAATGAATTTAATATTACTCTTGCCCAATTGGAGTCAGTGTAGATTAAATTTAAGGATGAGGTGAAGGCATTGATTCTATTATCATCACTACAGGATAATCGGGTTGTAACTTTTATTGCAATTAGTAGTTTTACAAGGGAGAACACATTAAAGCTTAGTGACATCTGTGACTTGATCTTAAGTGAAGATGTTCGCAAGAGAGATTCAGGAGAATCTTCTAGTCATGTTTCCAATTCAGCATTGAATACTGAAGGCAAAGGAAGGACTACCCAGAAGGGTCAGAATAGTCGAGGTAGATCAAAGTCAAGAGGAAAAGGTCAGACAAAATTTTGAAGTGACATTATCTACTGGAATTGTGACAAGAGAGGTCATTTTACCAATCAATGCAAGGCACCAAAGAAGAATAAGACTCACAAAAATAAGAAGTGCGATGATGATGAATGCAAATGCAGCAATTGATGAATTTGATGATGCATTAGTTTGCAGTTTGGATAGTCATGTTGATTCATGGGTTATGGACTTAGGTGCGTCATTCCACACCACTCCCTCTAAAGATTTATTGTCTAACTATATTTCTAGAAGGTTTGGGAAAGTTTACCTTGCAGATGGAAAATCTCTTGACATTGTCAGAAGAGGTGATATTGATATCAAGACCTCCAATGGATCCCTATGGACATTGCACAATGTTAGACATATTCCTGCCTTAAAGGGAAATTTAATATCTATAGGGCAGTTGGATGATGAGGGGCTTTACACTACTTTTGGAGATGGAGTTTGGAAGGTAACAAAAGGCAATCTCGTTGTGGCTTGTGGAAAGAAGCGATGATCTCTTTACATGATTGCAGATGAGGATATGGTAACAGTTACTGAGGCTATCAATAATTCAACCCTATGACATCAAAGACTTGGACACATAAGTGAAAAAGGAATGAAGCTTATGGCGACAAAGGGTAAGCTATCAAGCCTGAAGCATGTTGATGTTGTTGTTTATGAACATTGTATCTTTGGAAAGCAAAAAAAGGTTAGCTCTTCATGGGCAAGGAAGACTCCTAATGTTGAAAAGCTAGAATTGGTGCACACAGATGTTTGGGGGCTAACCCCAGTGAAATTTGTTGGAAACTCACGCTATTATGTCACCTTTATCGACGATTCTACCAGAAAGGTATGGTTTTATTTTCTTAAAAATAAATCTGATGTGTTTTCTGTGTTTAAAAGTGGAAAACAGAAGTTGAAAATCAAACAGGTCTAAAGGTTAAAAGTCTAAAATCTGACAATGACAGAGAGTATGATAGTCAGGATTTTAAGGACTTTTGTTCAGAACATGGAATCAGAATTATTAAGACAATACTAGGAACACCTGAGCAAAATGGTGTTGTAGAAAGGATGAATAGAACCTTGAACAAGAGAGCGGGGTGTTTGTGGATCCAATCTGGCTTGCCTAAAACATTCTGGGCAGAAGCAATAAACACAACAACATATCTCATCAATAGAGGACCATCAGTTCCTTTGAATTATCAGCTTCCCAAAGAAGTATGGTCAGGAAAGAAGGTAAAACTTTCACATTTGAGAATTTTTGGGGGTGTTTCATATATACTGATAAGCTTTAATAGTAGAGATAAATTGGATCCGAAGGCGAGGAAGTGTTATTTTATTGATTACGGATCTGACATGTATGGCTACAGGTTTTGGGATGACTAAAACAAGTAAGTTATCAAAAGTAAGAATGTCACTTTTAATGAAAACTTATTTTATAAGGACAAATTTTCTTATGCTGAAAACAACTACCCAAATAAAGATCCCTCGAGTGAATGGGTCTAACTCTATTTAAACTTCGTCTTTGATCCCTCAACAAACTTAGTTTAAACGAGTTGCATTAAGATTACAACATAATATAAACTAAATCACTACACTCTGTCCCTAGACATATAGTTTTCTAGTCTGCTCTATCAAGTTCTAAGGTTTTAAAATACATCCCAATACTAAAAATCCTAACTTTACATACAAATGGGTGATCAAGCCACAAGCATGCAAAAAATAAGTATAGATAGAAGTAATGAACACATAAGGGAATGAAATATTTGAAGAGTACAAGTATTATACCACACTCCAATGCCTACTCACTTATACTATTTTCCCCCCATTTATATATATTTACTACGTCTATACTGAATACGGTAGTAAAAAAAAAATTAAGAATACAGCGTCAAAGATAAAGCACCAATAAGGGATCTATTTTTCTCTCTTTCATATCGAACATCCAACCAGACACATCCAAAGTTCCAGATTTAGCAAAGCATGGGAACTCCACGAACCACAATAAGGGAATGGCACTAGAAGTAGAAACAGAACAATAACCCGATTTATGAATTAATCAAACGAATCATTGAAGGCGTAACCCTATGAATATGATGATTGCTTTCCCTAGAGGTTGCTGTGGACAAAATGGTACATGATCAAAACGTTCTCTTTCATAGGATACATGTGGCATATAGGTAAGGGGAAATATAGGAATAGGCGATACCTTAATTCTTCATATTTTTTTTTCCTTCAGTATCATGCCACACTATGTCTTGCAACCCTGATGAGAATATTTTGTAGAACTGCATATAAACCAAAGATAGGGTAGCATTCAAGAAGTTTTTATTTGTTAAGAGAAAACAAACAGAAAAAGTAGAACTTAAGGGTTCAACCAGAGAAAAGTGATAGGAAAAAGGCTTTGCAAAAGATCTAAGTCGAGCAGTAGTAAGAATCCCAAATGAATTAAATCTGGGTTGCAGATTTCCTGATATGACTCTTGTATTTCTGGATCAAAAGCAAAGACAAGGAATTTTCACATGCCTTATGAAACTCTAATGTATCACCCCCTGTCTTTCGCAGCTCCACCATATGCACGGATGGCGCCACTTCAAAAACCTGAAGCCAAAGACAATCAATTCCAGGCAAGGTCCCATTGGAAAGACACCAACAAAATTCTATTCCATCATGTCTTCTTTTGACAATGTCAATTTTCAATAAAAGATTCCAATTTACATACATATGCATGAAATTTATGTTCTACGTTTTATTTAGATATTATAGAGTCAAGATCCTATGGTTAGGCAAAAGTCCTTGCCTCGAGACAATGCATTAATTGAATCCATCAAGTTGATCAAATAATTGTTGCAAAAAGTGTCAAGCATTCAAATCTCCTGTTTGTCATATAAATTCCATTCACTTGTAAGCTAGATTCGAGTCCTGTCAAGTATGTCAAACCTTAAATGACCAATATCTCTGAAATTAGATGCCTTAGGTAAATAAAATTGGAATTATTCACAACCAATTTGTGGTCTTGTGACTGTGGATTCAGATATTTTATCCCATTTGCTGGTCCCATTTCCTATTTCCTTAATTGAATGTTGACAACTCATCAAAATGAAATAAGCTATTGCCACTTTAAGAGAGAGAATCAATTTTTGTATTGAGGTGCCATTATTTAATTAGAGACAAGAAAAAAGGGATAGAAAAATTATCATGTGACCATGAAAAAAAAAAAGCCTATTATCCTAAGCAAATATCTCAGTACCTCAGTAGCCACTGAAAGGTGACCCTTCCTCCCACTCTTGTCACCTTGCAACTTCATCTGCAGTATTTAAATCTTTGTAAGTTACAATACTCTACCCTCTACAGCAGTACAAAGTAGGTCACAACAGGAAATAAACAATACATACCAATGTGCAATGCATAGTAAAATTGAAGAGATACATTGTTACCTTATAATTTCGCTTGTATACATTAAAGCCCAGTGGCTTGGCTGCTTCCTCGATTTTAAACATAATTTCATTTGCAGGGCACTGTGAAGTAAAACTTGTTTCTTGCTTTACTTGACCCTACAGTATTGAGTTGACATAAAACAGAGACACCAGGCATCAACCAGAAGTAATAAATATAAATATCAACATTTTATTGTCCACTTGACAAAATGAACAAATTACTAGCTTAAATTTGAATCTGATTAAAAATTATTGATCCAAATATTATAGTCCACAAATTATTGCAGGTGGTAAGTCAATATCCACGGGAGTTGACGACTTGCGATATAACCAAAAACATTTAAAAAAAAAAAAAAAACTAAGAAGTGCATGAAAACGTTAACCTGGTCAAAGCACAGGATCATTTTCACATACCGTTTGCTTCTCAAACAAACTGTCAAGATTGAAACTTTGTGACCTACAAATGAGCTCAAAAGCATTCATGGAGACGGGTTTCTCTTTTCTCTCTGTCACTAGATTTTCCTATAAATCAAAGTGAATGAATAAACAACAGAATTTCCTGCAACTGATGAAAGAAGTTGAATACAAATATTGCCTAAAAATCAGTACATTAGACTCATTGAAAGCAACGACTACATCATCTACATTTAGATCCTCTTCCTCAGTGAAGGATGTTGGCTTGTATCCTTTTTTGAACCATTCATCTTCTAAGAGCTCAGGAATTTTTATCCTCTGCAAAAAAAAAAAGATCTTGAAGTGTAAATCACCGGATTAAAAGTATAACAAATAGCAACAAACAGAATTCGAAAAATACAATAGTAAGGCCCAATAGGAATTAGCAAGTAGAAATGGTCAACAATTCAAGCAAACATTCAAAACACACCGTTAGAGGGTTTGGGTCAAGAATGTGTTTTAGCAATTTCTTTGCCTGTGGCGAAAACCATGATGGACAAGAGAATTCTGCCCTGCCAATCTGAAATATAATTGTATTTACAGATTTTCACTTCCATAAAAATTGATGAAAAACGCAACTTTTTGTTTTCATGGGTAATGATAATCTAAAATAACTCACTTTTTTGTACAGAGCCATATGAGTTGGTTCATCAAAAGGCAAGTACCCAGCCATAAGTACAAAGAGAATGACTCCACAAGACCAAATATCAGATGTAGAACCAACATAACCTCTATCATTAAGCACCTGATTCAAATGGCACACAAAGCACCATTTATTGCAAGTTTGAGGGACTAAAGACTAATGTAGTTTACAATGTCATTCACCATGTCAAGGCTAGGACCTAAAGTAGGTACCTCAG
>NC_016090.4:46230800-46283770 GCF_000004515.6 Glycine max | reverse complement strand
AAAATGTTTTCATAAAAGAAGAATATCAGTTACATTATTTAATTTGTATATTATGGTTTAAAAAGGAAAATAAAAAGAAAAAAAGCAATCCTATACATAAAAAGAAAGAAAGAAAGTAATTTGCTTTGGGTCTAAAAGAAGGGCCTAAAAGCAAAGCATAATCACACATGCACGCCAGAATGGCCTCGTATTCGTATCACGACCCAGAGAAACATTTGTTTTGTCATTTACCCAAATCTATATTCGGGCTTTGTCTGTTACCAACTCATAACAAAAGTTAACTTGTTCAAAGCTGACTTTGTTACTCCTGATGAAATTATTGTTAACTCAATAAATAATGTAAAGAGACATATATTAATATTTGTTAACATACGAAAAAATAATAACTATATAACTGACTTAGTTGAATAAGTTATGTAAGATTATAAACTTTTTCATATTGTGTTCATTCCTATGGATAAATAAAATATGAAAAGATAATAATTAATGCTTTGGTTTCATCTCATGCGGATAATAATAGAATAGATTTTCAGGGTCTATGAATTTGTCAAATAAATACAGTAATTTATACGTATGAATTTAATATATATAAAATATAAGAGAAAATTTCTCGTAATAGTAAAATAATTACACCAAAAGTTATATTAAAAAATGTCCTTATATAATTGGCAAATATATATCATAAAAACCAAAACTCTCTAGATACTGAACTTCAAAGATACATATAATATAATTTTGTATGATAAAATTAAATTCATATGATATATAAATTTATATGATAAAACTATAAAAATAAATTATTCAATAAAAAAATAGCTTGAACTCTTTAAGCATATAACATGGATTAGATTTCATATATATATATATATATATAACTTGCTATGAGTTGGAAGTGATGACAAAAATGACGGTAAATTTTTTTTTTATATTCTTAAAATTTCTTCTCGATGATGATATATGACAAGTTGAATGATACTCATAATAATAACTATTATAAAGTCATTTTAATAAAAATAATAAAAGATATTTTATTTGACTTGGTCTTTTAATTTAGTCATTTAGTTTAAGTCTTTACCTTATTCTTTGATTTGATCTTATATACGTGATTTTAGAAACATTTGTGTATTATTAATATATAAATAAACACTTTATATATTAATTCTTTGAGATGGCAGTCCATATATTATAAATAGTTACATTGGAGTAGGATTTTACATAGTTTTCTCAATTCTCATCCATATCTTTTCTTTTTTATGTGAGTTCCTAGATTAATCTCACTAAAAATTTGTTAATAAATAATTTTACGGTTAATTGATTCACATGTTTACGGTATTTCTAATTTTTCATATCCGACCTAATATTAATATTTTAATATTAGAAGTCACGGAATGAGTAATCGTTTATGTTTTCTTGACAGTAACAAGATTATTCATTGTGTTTATCGGATAATTTTGATATTTTTTCTTGAGAATCATATCAGGCCATATGACAAAATAAAATAAGCCATTTACATAATGATTCCAGTTAATATTACTATAATATAATCCAGTCAATCATCCATAATTTACATTATATATTTTGGATATAAATATAATTACCCTTCAGTAGTAGGTATGGACATGAACCCAAACCAACTCTTGGATCCTATTTACGTGATTCGCAGTTTAAAAATCAAGTTGGGTCGACTAAAAAAGAATAAAAACCAATTAATTCAAATTAAATATTAGGTTAATAAATTATAAACTTAACTAAATTCAACCTGAACTCTAACTCTTTAAATGTTTCTCTTGTACGTTTTTCAATTCATCCTTAATTTTTATTTAAAAGAATGTTTTTTTAAATAAAAATAAAAATATTTTATGTGATCTAATCCGAACAAACTTTTTTGAAGAAAGACTTTTGTATTCAAGGATTATATTTGACTGAGTTAATTAACTTTGAATTGAACTTTTTTTATGTAAAAAATTAAGCTCGTTAAATTCTCTATTCGTGGTCAGTCATATTGCAAAATTTGCATGTTTATCTTCTCTCATTTTGATCATTTTGATTAATTAGCGTGTTTATCTAAATGGCGAATCACAATATGGGTCACCTCCACTAATACTATCTTCATTTATTTCAGCACTGTCAAGTAATCGCCTTTGTTGATAAAGACTATACTAAGCAATTAAAGACAATGCTACAACCACTATGGGTAAGTGTTACGAAGAGAGGGAGCACATGATTGGTACATAATTTGTCTTATGATAGCACCCACATGGAGAATTATTATGTCAACCAACTAGATGTTGTCTCCAAACTTTTTATCCTTCAATCTTTAGGGCCAGATATATACGGAGCAACTCTAAATGGGACTTGTGCTATTCTGATTAACTGATTAAGCAATTTAAGTATATAAATTTTTTCGATGGAGAGCAATTCCTTAATGTATAGAGAATAATTATACCTCTCTTCCTTTTGTGGGACCTAATGTATAAAATTAACAATATTACTATTATAATATAATTCTTCTTTCATCTCAAAATAACTATCATCTTAATTTATTTTACCCATAACAACAAAAAAATATTAATTTTACAAAATTAATTTTATGTCATCATTAATTTATTTATAGTTTCTGTATTTTATCATTAACATTATAAGATAGACGAGTGAAAAATATAATTAATGTTACATTTGAAAAATTAAAATAATAATTATTTTGAGATATTTTTTTCTTATATAACAATTATAATAATATGGATAAAGTATAATATAACATTAAGAAATGCTAATGACACCTTTTTTAGCAAATTACTTTATGCTTTGGTTGAAATTTGTTTAAAATCATTAATTTTGATAGGTCTTATTTCTAAATCATGAGAAAAAATTGTTAAATGAAAATATATTTGTGGTTGTTATAAATAATTTATTTGTGATTGCTCATATTTTTTTTTTTTTTATGAAGTACATTTTTGTGATATTTATTTCTTTTCTTAAGTTGCATTCATCAAATTTGTATTACATATAAACATGTAATAAGCATATGATAATAAATAGATTAAGAGATTTTATTCTTCAACAAAATAATAAACACAAATTAAAAATAAAATTATAAAGGAATTTATTCTTATTTATATATTGTAAATTATACCTTTTTCAGTCTTTTGGCTAAGATGAAGGATATTATGTGTTTTTATCAGTTTAATATATGATATATGGGTCATTGGTCCACATGATATTAAAATACTTTTTGAAGGGGAGAGTCCCACATAATAGCTTGCTACTCGACCTCTCACGTGTTGCGCAAGTGTTGCCCTATAGCATGAATCTGACACACCTTACAAATAAAAAAATATTATAAATTAAAATTTATCATTTCTTAATTAAATATTTTTTTAACATTTTCTCTCTTTTCCTTTGAAAGTGCATTTTCATTACCATTAGACTCTTAATCATCTGAAAGTATTATCTTTCTTTATATACACGCACACACATATTTTATTTTTGTTAAATGCTTATTCATTTTAAATTAAACATAATGTTATATCACAATTTAAATTATTTATTATAAATATAAATATATAATCTATATTTTTTTACAGAAATTTACATATTTTATATAATTTATTTATTATGATTATAATTATATAAAATTGGTTATACTGTGCAATGCACAAACTAAAAACTAGCTAAAACTAAAAGTTAGTATATTGATTAAAAAATACATGTAAGATTTAATTTGAGATGATGATACTTTGTCAATAAAAGCTAATAATATTGAAACTATATCATAATTTTTTTAAATTTGTTAAAACTCTGTTATTCGTTAGTGTAATTAAATATATAATTGTGGAGTAGTGTAGGTGGAAGGAGGTGGAGACGAAGATGAAGATAGAGGAGCATGTTCATTAATAAATAAAAACCATACAAGAAAAGAGATTGAAGGCAAAAGAAATTAAAGGGATTGGGTTTACCCGTGGATGGAGGTACGGGTGGACGTGGATAGGGACAGAGCCATGAGTGTATCAAAGGGGGTTAGATTTTTTTTACAAAGTATTTAAATATCTAATTTTTAAGAAATAATTATTTAATAAATAATAAGTTTTAAAAAATATTTATTATTAGTTTTATGTATAAAACTAGAGATATGATTTTTTTTATCCTCGAGACTAGAGATATGATCTACTACTTGAAAAAATATAACCAAATATTAACTCAAAATTTTTTTTTTCTAATATATATATTTTTTTAGTATCTTTTAATTTTAATTTTTTTTCTTATATATATATATATATATATATACATAAAAGGTTATAAGGAAACTTGAGTACACAACAAGCACTTTCCCCTTTGATGCACTTCCTTTCTTGTTGTTTCCCATCTCAATGTGTTGAAAACAAAAATAATAACAATATTGACAATTGTTATGTATACATAATTTGTGTATTTAAATCACATCTAATTTTTCTTTCTTTTATTGCTTATTTTATGTTTAAACATTAGGAATTTAACGTTTTCTTCTGAGTTTTTACCCAATAGATGCTAAAGCTAGTAAATTTATATTGTTTTTTTTTGTTGATATACTTTTTGTAAAGATACAACAGAAGACATGAAAGAGAATTTAAGAGCTGGAGAGTCACGCTCAACGCGCCAGCCCCCCTCAGGGCGTGAGGACCATTTAGTGCCAAAAAGTCACACAGGAAGCCAGCTATCATGTGCTAAGGTTCACGCTTAGCGATTGATCACTTAGGACAATTGGACTTTTTGCGCCACTCTCAGTGTGCCATCCCGCTTAGCACACAATCAATGTTGAAAAACATGATTATGTTGCGTTTTAAGAGGAAAAAAAGGAGGGAATAAAGATTCATTCATTTTATTGAGCAGCAAGGAGCTAGGGCACGACTAGTGGGGAGAGAGCCATTCATTTGGAGCATTCCATCTGCATTCTTCGCCATCTTCCTCCATTTTCTTCCTCTTCCTTTGTCCCTTTTTATATTTGTTGTAAGTCTTTCATGACAATGAGAGACTAAACCTCCCATTATTAGGAGCTCAACAAGAAAACACTATTGATATAATGATTCTAATTATCTATTTAATGTTATTTCAATATTATTGTCTATTTCCTGTGCTTATTATCTTGTTTATGGCTTGATCACCCATCCTCATGTAGTGTTATAAGATTTAGACATTGAAAAATATTTATCTCTTAAGAATCGGAAAAGAACATCTAGGTAATCCATTTCTAGGAATAGAATGGTGTTATTTAGCCTAAATTATGCATCTATGTTCATAATGCAATTTGTCTGATTTATCTCTTAAGGGATTAGGAGTGAAATTAGATAAGTTAGGCTCTTTCATGTGAGGAATCATGCTTAGAGTATGCAAGTGGATGTAGGTAATAACTAAAATAATATTGAATAGAGGAAAATCATTAATATTGCATCAAGAGTAGTTCTGGTAGGCTGATCACTCAACATGCCCGTAATTTTGCATCAATTGTCACTTCACTGCTCCGAGTATTTATTTTCTCACCCTTGCACATGCTAGCTTTGTAGTTTAATTTATGTTGAATTTATATTTATGCGTCATTATGTTACAAATATTTTATTCAATTCATTAATTACTTAAAATTGGGCATATATAAACCCTGAGTAGAGTCAAAGTCCATGTGGACTCGATAATCGATCTTACTGTTTTAAATTAATACTTAAACAAATTGGTATACTTGCGAAGGAGTTAACAAATATCAATATCGAGACAAACTAGGACACAAGTTGGATCTTTTGAGCTACCATTTGTAAGTAGAGATAAGATAAATCAATGAAACAAGTGTGCAAAGTGTGTGTATGCACGACTAGCATCTTCCACGTAATTTCTATCTTACCCTATACCATGTGCATGCTTAGTTTGTTTATACTTGTTAAGCAAACTAGCGAGATTGTTCTACATGTTAAACAAACGAGAGATCATGTGGATCATGCTTCTACACCCTAGTCATATATTTAGAATCATCATCTCATCCTTAACCAAATTAATAACCGCCAACTTTATATTGTACTACATGTGGAAATTATTGAGGTGATAAAAATTTGACTAAAAAGGAAATAAACACAAAGTAGAAGAATTGTAAGGAATTTAAATGGCTCAAAACAATGGTGATCTAGAGCACACTCTAGGTGGGCGACCATATTTAGAGGGGCAATAAATTTTTTATTTAATCTATATGAGTATATACAATCATATAATTTAGCAATGTCAACATGAGTTTGGAGAATTGTTTTTGTGCAGTTGGATTGTAAAATGTAAAGAAGTATAAGTTATTAACATATAAAAAGATCAATCTTTAGTGTTATGAGCAAAACAACAAAATTACGGATTCATAATTATTGAAATATTGTTCATCTTGAATTTTTTGTTATTACAAAACTCGTTAATAATCCGTTTATAGTTAAGATTATTTAAAGTAACGATAATATGAATTATTAATATTATTCTAAAAGTAGTTATTAACCATAACATGAATAATTAATATGTACAAATTCATTTAAAAACAAACAAAATTAATTATTTTGATTAAGTAAAAATGTTAAAATTCAATTTTGATTAAATAATTTTGTTTTTCTTTAAATGATTTTGTACAAATCATTAACTATTCATGTTATTGTTAATAATAGATTTTAAAATAATATTAATTAACTATCAATTTTATCATTACATTAAATAATCTTGCTTATACGAGGCAACTCTAGTTGGGAGCAGTGCTAATCTGACACTAAGAATTAAGCAAAACTAATGTATAAACAATACTAATATAAGTATAATATTGAGAAATGTTAATAACACTTTCTCATGCATTATTTTTTTAACACTCTATGGTTGATTGAAATTTATTGATTGTCATCAACATTGGTGGGTTTCACTTCTTTTTTCGTAAGAGATCAAGGGTGCCCCTCAATCCATTGAGTAAGAGGTTAATCTCCTTTGCGGTGTGTGACTGTTGTTGAGTTAAGGAAATTTTGCACGAAATGAAAATTGAACACAAATTTTCTTGTTAAATAAATTGTTCTCACTCATGTGAATGCAGTGAGACCTTACATCATCATTGTGCTAACCTTTTGGTTTAGTATGTTTCACTTCTAAGTTATGAGATGAAAAATTGGACTAACCAAAGTTTGTAATTTTTAATAAATGATAAGATTAAAAGTTATTTAATAATTACATGATCACTTAAGAAGTGGTGTATATATATTTTTGATTATTTTGATAATTCAAATAAGATATTATGATATGTATATTTATAGTATTCTTTTTCACAAAAACATGTATTATTATTTGATATGCTACTTATATGTGTGTGTGATGGGAGGGAAAAAACTATGAAGTGATCCTAGATCTTGTACATGGTCCCCAAATGTGCATCACACTTAATCAAATATTATTAAATCTTTTATTGTAAATTATAAAATTTAAATGTGTCTAAAAAAATTACTCAGGTTCATAATCATATAGTAATTTAAAACTACCTAATAATTTCTAGGGGAGGGAGAAAAGATTCATTATTTAATTCACTTTTGATTAGTCCTATAATGTTATATGAGATTAAATTTTTTTAACAAGTTTTATCTTCAATGATACAATCATTAAGAACTTAAAACATAAATGGTACAATTATTAAGAACAAATTATTTATACAAGCAACGGTACTATCATTTCGATTGCTGTAATAGGAAAAAATTATTCTTAAATTTAAGAACTCTATAAACAAGCTTCATTAAAGTATTTTTCTGTTTATTTGGTATTTGGTATTGTTCTGCACGCGCATATATATATATCCATGATGGTCAGCCAATACTTGTAGAGAGCGTAATAGATGATGATTGATGAGGTTGGGCGAGAGAGGAATCTGCTGCGTGGTAAATAAACCATGCAAAGCCAAACATATTTGGACATTGGCTTGAAGAGATGGGAGACAAAGGATAAGGATTGAGAAAGGCCTAAATAAAGAGAAGAATGCAAGCTAGGAAGTTGCACAAATTGGTAAAACTAAGTAAACTTTATAATAGATTGTTATTCCCAAATTTTTATTCAATTGAAAGCGGTACTGAGATAGTTGTTGACAACATTTTCACTCAAGATTTGCAACACTCTGGTGTTTGTAGGACCAACACATCTTGGTGTCTTGTACTGACTAACAGCGGTTCCTAGTCCTAGGTAATGATCAAGAATCTTCTGGAATGTTCCTCTCCGAACAAGTCGTAGTTCGAGGGCACCAATGCAGTTCACTTTGCGCGAACTGGTGTAGCCTGCATCAACGAAAGACTTGTCCAAACAGTTACAGCATTCATGGAGTAGTTCTTGGCTCGCGTCTCCGCTGATTTCCCAGAAGATGACATAGTGCCCTGGTTCTTTGGATAAATCAACCTGGCTACTGAAGTCAACTACTTCCAGTTTCTCCTCTGCTAGCAACTTCCCTGCAGCTTCCACGGCTAATTGTAAATCCTTCTCAGTGTTCTTGTCGATGTTAATGTTGAGCAGAAGACTGCTCCTTCGAATAAACTTGAGTTCTGGAGTTGAATTGTGGAATCCCATAACCTTCACCACATCCCCCAATCTATAACGGTATAAACCTGAAATTTAGCCCAAAAGTTAATAAGATTAGAATGATGTTCATGTTTTGTCCGAAGAAAAAAAAAAGGCTATTTACCAATATTGTGCGTTTATGCTACTCTGCTAAATTTTGCACATTTAATTCGAATTCAACTATATATATATATATAAACTCATGACATATATAAACACAAGAAAAGATTCACGAAATCATAAATGTGACATATGCGAAGGTTATATGAACAAGATTTCCGCATAAAATAAAATATTTACTTTTCAGGATGATACTCAACTCGATAAAGTGAAGGAATGCAAACAAAGTTGAAAAGAATCAACCTTATATGTATTCATAATTGCGTTTTAAAAAATAAGACAAGTCTCATGCATCCAAAGTTAATGAGGACAATACAGATAAGATCGAGATCCAATCTAATTGCATGAAATAAACACTTGTAAATCCAAGAATATTTGAAAAAGCCTAAAAGATTAAGTCTAACTTGCAACTTGCATCATTATGTAATTGCTGCATGTTATATATTTTATTCTGATTAGGTATATGATGTAACTTTAAAAATCATTAGGAAGAAATTACTTAAAGTTGGTCCCATGAAGGGTCACATCACCAAGCATACAAAGCACCCACTTCATTTACTTCGTCCCCATCCCATAAAAATAATAAAAAGATATTTAAGTCTTATGCATATGACCAAGAAGGGGGGATGCATATGACTATATGAGAAAGGACATCGTGCATAAGGCCAACATATGTACCATTGAGCCAGCGAACTTGTATAAAAGCACATGCGCAAATATCGTAGTAAGACTAAATTTTACATACCTCAAACAGTATCTATCTAAAAAAGAATTGTCTTTGATATTTGAATTGCTAATTATTATCTCACTCGTATAAGTGTGAGGTGAAATCTTACATTATATAGAAATAGAAAAGTAGAGCACTGTGTAAGTGAGGATAAAATCTATAAAACTAAAACTTAACATTTTGAGTTTAGGTTAAAGTATGATGTCAAGTTTATTTATATGATTGTTCATGATCCATTGATACAAGTCTCTCTGTTAAATTAAGCAGACAAGAATTCAGTACCTGCTGGATTTGTCATAACAATTTCATACTCTTGACCAACCTTGACTTGAGTCAGGCCCAGAGGCTTGGTGTTCTCAAGCTCTAAGAGAGGAATGAATTCAAAGTAACCAATGTGAGGAAGCACGGCATAAGTGGCATACTCGGGAGGAAGTTGTGGGTTCACATTTGCTGCTATCCATCCCTCAGAGGATCCATAGTCAGCAGTCAACAAAGGCAGCTCCCCGGCATAATGTCTCATTTTTTTCAAATAAGGTTCCATCGACCCGGTCATGATGCCATAAATATACTTTGCATTGGGAAAAAGCTCCGGTATCAACCCGTACCAGTTGCTCAATCCCGTGCATTTTTTGTGGATCGCGTTTGCTAATTCAGGGTTTGGTTTGAGCAGTTTAGACATGGCCATTCGAATGGAAGGAACGGTGACATTTCTGGTGAGAACCCCTTCTCTGATATCATTGCACAGCTCTTCCCACACTTGTTCAAAGGTTCTAAAAGCATGGACAATGCTATGTGCAAATGTGGAAGATACAAACTCAACTTCCTCCCGGAAAATCAGACCACACAGCAGATGGCAGTACAGTGATTGGAAAAAATCAGGACCAAATATCACTTCATCCGGGCTGCAGCATTGGGATTGGAGTGCCCTCATTGCACACTTGTAACCAGCACTACAGAACACGTTGCTTGTGGCAGTTCTAGCCGCCAGACCCCCCTTTGTTTTCAACTGTTTGCTACCGTATATAAAGCTTAAAGCCTTCCCATTTTTTATAGGAAACTCCCTGCACAAGTCAGAAGGGAGAATTTATAACAATTATGTTTCCAACAAAAAAAACAAGAAGTCGAATACCTGTTTCTAAAGGCAAAAGAGGTCTGGTATATCTGCATTGTGGTTTCATACAATTCATCATTCCAAGGTACATACTTTGGTTTCCCCTGGGTAGTGCCAGAACTGCAAGAATATCATCCAAAAACTTCTCAATCAAGCACAATTGTTCAAAATCAACCACTACAATGAAAAAAGAACAACAACAACAAAGAGAAAAATAAAATTAACTGCACCTTAAGGACATGGTTGTGATGGGTTTTCCAGTGAGAATAGGAGAAGCATCACCATCAATAATTCTGTAGATATAAGGTTCCAATTCTTTGTGGGTGACCATTGGAACACAGGCCTTGAAACTCTCAGGGTCAGTTCTTCCATTGAGACCCAAACTCTGCAAGTACTCTGCTGATGCGTTATCCTCCAAAATCCTCTTGAGTGTTTCCCTCTGAACTCTTTCTGCATCCCTTGTCAATAATTCAAACTCTTGTATAACTTTATCCATGTTAAACTCCTCCACTTTCTCTAACATCCTCACGGCCCTTCAACTGCACCACTGTTATAAGAACAACACAACCATACGGCTATTATTACTAAAATTAGACATAAAAAATGTTCCTAATTTTGAAAGGGAGATGGGGGAATACTCAATTCAGACAGAGTGGTAACGCAGAAAAAGACAAACAAAATTATTCATTAATAGAGAAAATCGGATAAAGCCAAACAAAAATCTACACAGTGTTTTTATTTATTTATTATGTGCGTGTAATTTTTTTAAACGCGTACATCGAATCTTGAGAAACATCAAAACAAAGGGAAAACTTCAAAATTCTGGAGACAGTCGTAAGAGAAAAGTTTAAGTAAAATAACCAAATTAGAAATTGATGAAAAAAGGTGGAAAGACTAGAGTAATAACAACGAAAATTCTAAGCCATGATATTTTTGTTTTCCTTTTTGTTTTTCTATCCTAACTGTTGCACCACTCATTAAGGTCAACTCAGCTTTTGGATAGAACAATCTAACAGCCTCCAACATGAGAAAGAAATATTCAAAAAACCAAATCTAAATAATTCATATCGAGCAAACAGAGAGAAATTTCGACGACAAAAGTTTAATAAATAAATAAAAAGGTTACATCCACGGTACAAAGGTTAAAAGAATTACTACTAGTACTACTGAGTAACGAAGCTTTAAAAAAAAAAAAAAAACAAATGCACAAGAAAGGAAGTCAAAGGACCCAAAAAGTAGTCCACGACCATGAGGGGAAAAAAGAATAATAGAGCGAGAACAGAAAGTGGTCCCTATAAAGATGAGGTGTTGGAATAAAAACAAACGGAACTAGATTAGAAAGAGAGAAAAAAAAACTGGAACGCGATGACAACTAAGAACCAGAAGTAAAGCAAAAACATCACCGGTTATGAAAAGAAGAGGAAGAAAGAAAAGTCAACGAAATTATTGAACAACAGAAATAAATAAAAATGGAAGAAAAATCATCTGAATTTATCTGGGTGTACGACAACTAGATGGTTCAGGAAAAAAACCCAGAAGCAATCATAGTTAAGATAAAAAAAATGATTTTGTTTCTGTGAAAGGAAAATTGAATACCTGGGGGAGAATCTTGGTCTGTGTAAGGAGTGCGTTGTGTTGGATCCTGGCGAGGTTGAGTTTGTTATTGTTATTATTGGGTTGGGTGCAAGTTGGAGAGTGAGAGAGAAAGAAAAGAAAATGGTTGTGCGTGTGACTTGGCACTTTGGTGCAGCAGGGTAGTGTTTAGTTAGCACTGAAGAATATAGGGATGAAGATTCCTATTGGGGATACAATTAATATATAGGCGTTATTACTCGATAGTCCAAAAATAAATGCGCTGTTGGATTGACAATTTTACCCCCTACTTAATGGGATAATGCAACAATGCATTTCAACTCTGCCCAAAGATAGCCCCCCTTTCTTGTGAGAATTACGAGTCTCCCGCTTCAGTTGGATTGATCGTCGGCACCCATAAATGTCACGTCCCACGTGGGCCCCACACCACAAAGATCCTAATGTTGTTGCAGGATGTCTAAAAATTCCTTCATTCATGACTGAAATGCTTTTTTACCCTCTTCTTTAGATATTGATTGAGAAATGTGTTTCGATTTATTGAAGGAAGAAGTTGTAACATCATCCAACATATTTCAATTTTTATACCATAATTTGTGTAATAAGATAGTTGTGTTTTACTGTGAATGGTTTAATTCAACAGAGTAGTTCATCCATTGCACTAATATTGTCCATATATAAGATCAGTATTGATAAATATACTCCTTACATAAAAGGAAAGATAAATATAATAGGACCCTTATTTAATTTAGACATCTGCAAAGACATGCGTGTGGTTCATTTGTGGCAATCACCATAAAACCAAAGAGTTATGTCCAAGTAAATAATATAGAGGAGGAAGTGTTTATCATGTTAATAAGATTTCACTCTAGTTAGTTTTTAGTTTTTAGTGGAAAACTAATTTGATAAGTAAGTATTGTTTAGTAGGTTTTCAATGGCTTCTAGCATTTTTAGAAATATTATTTGAAGTAATATTTTTTTAAAATGTTAGTTTTTAACTTTTAACTTTTTATATTTTTTTACTTTTATCTTCAATATATTTATTCATTTTTTTATTATATTTTTTAAATAATTGATTATTTTATTTTTTGTTATTTAATATTTTTTATTTACTTCAATAATTAGTTTGATCGAACACTTATAATTTAATCAATTAATTCTTGAATAAGTAAGTATTGTTTAATAACTTTTCAGTGATTTCTAGCATTTTTAGAAATATTATTTAAAGTAATATTTTTTAAAACACTAATTTTTTATTTTTAACTTTTTATATTTTTTTACTTTTATCTTCAATATGTTTATTTATTTTTTTATTATATTTTTTAAATAAATCGTGATTTTTTTTCATTTAATACTTTTTATCTACTTTAATAATTAATTTGATTGAATATTTATAATTTAATAAATTAATTTTTTAACTTTTAGTTAGTCAAGTATAACTTTCAACTAGTTTTCAATAAAATGAGTGCGAACAAATATTTGATTTTAACAGTAAAGACAATGGAGATGAAGTGTTTTAATAAAATATATGAAGAGGACAAGCACGTTGATATTGAAAATTTTAAACTTATAATTAACTATTTACTATATCTATGATCACCTTAGGATATTTACATATTTATATGTTAACATTTTGCTATACATATGTTAGGACGGGGTTATCAAGATATAAGGAAGATGCTTGTGATTTAGGGGTCGAGGAAGAAGCCTTATATGACCGTATTGATCTTGCTGTACAGATCAACTACTTATGACATAAGAGACACATTATACCATCACATTCCTATTAAACATTTGTCCAATGTACACCACTACCAATACAGTCTACACCACCACTTCTTGGGCATTGCCAAAAACTTTCTACACCATCACCTTCCCATTAGGCACCTCTTTATTTGCTTATCCTAACACCTACGAAGTTGTCGCCATAATAAACATCACTACAATTGAACCTAATAGCTTCACGATGATCCCTACTCCTTTCTGGCCTCTCAACAATTTGAGGTGGTTTATCTTTACGTCACATAACCAAGATGTTGAGCATTAATACCTTTGTTAATAGAAGAGGGACATACATCGAGAAAAGAAGTAACAGGAGAGGCAGAAGGAGCACGACCCTACTTATTAAGGTCAGAGGCATATATAAAAGGACATTGATGGGGAGGTCGTCTTACATCCTATCGGCCGCTGGTAAGTTACACACTATTTTTTGTGTATATACTAAGCACTAAAATTCATATACACAATTAATTTGATGGTGAAAATGATTTTGGATTTTTTTGCATGTGGACTTCGACCTCTATGGCTGCTTATGTGATTAAAAGTACCATCATGACACTTTTTGAGGTCTTTACCGTTGTTGGAGTGAAACCTCTGAAGAGGTTAGGAAGGACTAACGAAGCAAATTCGAGGTAACTTATATGTATTTAACTATGGTTATTTGACAATTAAGTAATTACACTTACATATTAATTATTTCCTAACTTGTGTGTAGGACAATGTTTCATGTGATCGTTGCCATGACAATATCCATAACATGTTTAAGCAACATTGCTTAAAATATCTTACAAATTAATATACTTACGAAGCGAGAAAGAAGGAGATGAAACCAACGTGGATGTAAAAGCTAGAAGACATGGGATGATATAGTTACGTATTAAGATAGTGAGGTCTTTCATATATAATTCTTAACTCAAACACTGTCTGTTAAGGTGGCACTGGACACTGTGTGTATTCACTCCATACTTGTTATATCTAGTTTAGAATCTGACATTTTTAAAACATTTGGTGTGGTGTCTTTTTTTGCTGGACTAAGAGACTTTAGTGGTTTGTGGATTTTGATGAACTCTTATTGGTTACCAATGATTGGGTTGATTGTGTTGTCAGAGGACATACGTAAATTGTTGATCATATATACATTGTTATTTTATATATATATATATAACTAGGTTATCATACAAAATAATGTTGACTATCAATCTTAAATTTTGGATATGAAGCCTGATCATATCGTCTTTAGCATTTTTGTTCTTGGATGAGGCCTAACCATTAATCCCTATCTCTTATACTCTAATAAAACTTTTGCGTGTTTTTTTTTTCTTTTAAAAAATATAGTAACATTTTTTAATTAATTTTACTAATGAAATCTGCAGTGTTGCTTTTTTCATTAGGAAAACAAGAATAGAAACAAACAGAGGAGGGGATTTCCGTCCATAAAAACTTCAAAAGGACACTCATAAAGCCGTAAAGTGTTAGTGCCCAGTGGAGGAAAACCCAAATCATATCTTCCATGTTTATATCCAAATTCAATATTAAAATTTGCGCAATACTTCTATTTCGTGCATGTTTAGCGTTTCTTCCTCTGCTTAATTTGTCCAATTACGGCAAGAATTAATGCTTCATCTTTTTTTATAATTTTTGCCCAAACTATGAATCGGAAAGGGACTGAAATAAAAAAAAAAAAAGGTACTTTATATATTTCCTCACGTGAAAAACATTCCGAAATTTAGGATCCCTGTATGATCACTCTTGTCTGTCCGGAAAGAAAGATAGAAGAAGCACTTCCAATGGTTCTTACTTGCTCACACACTCATGACTCATGATTCTGAGTGTGCCGACCAAAATAGCTGCATGTGTCCAATGGAAAGCCTAAACGTTTGAACTTTTTACGCAACAAATCATAAACAAAACTTCGATTTATTCATAGAGATATAGTGGATTAGGCATTTGTTTTGCTTTAACATTGAACTCATCTATACCCCCACAAACACACACAAATGACTACACCTCGGCTTAAACAGCTATAATTAAACATTATATTAACTAAATACTCCTATAACATATTTATTACATTTTCATTCAATATTTTTATATTTATAAGATTCACTTAAAAAATTATTATACTAAATAAAAACTAATTATTATAAAAAATTAATACCTAAAATAAATATAAAAATAATAAAGAAGTATCTTATAAAATATATTTTAAACTAATAAATTTAAAATTCATATTTATATGGTTTAAATAAATTAAAAAATGCATATAATTTTTATGCTTAACTGTTCTTTCAAAAATTGCTACAAGTTATTCAAAATTTAAATATGTAAGAAAAAATATTACTCTTAATTTTAATTGTTGTTTTCAGAATGTAATTTAAAGTAAAAAAAATAATGCAAATTAGTATAATTTCATACTAGTACTTGATTATTATTTATTACAATTTAATTATATATATATATATATATATATATATTTAATTAGAGTAAATTAAATAATATTTTCTATAAATAATTAAAAAATAAAATATGCATGTTATATGAACTTATTTGCTCTTTTTTTAATGAAATAAATGAATTCACATTTTTTTTGAAGTCGTATATTAATTAGGTGCTGATATTTTTGTAATATTGCGACGAACACATTATATCAACTGCTTCAAAACAAATTTAAAAAATACTTTCTATATTAGTTGTACTAAAAACTAACGAAGGAATTACTTTGTAGATTTTTTTAATCAGTTGAAGAACTTTTTGGACTGAATCTTTATTAATTGATTTAAAATTATTTTAATGAGTTCTGTCTTTTGTAATAATTACTCTTACATTAAATAAGCAACTGGAAATTACTCCGTCGTGGTCTTATGGAGTTTGAATGAGATTTTAATGCATATATTTTTTTAAACCTACCTTTTGGTTTTGCTATTTATTATTTTTTTTAAAAGAAGAAAAGATTGTGACAAAATAAAAATTGAACTCCTTTAAAAAAAAAAATAATAACAGTTGGGCATAAACCAAGTTGGAACATGGGACCGACCGGAACATTATTAACCTTGACGGCGCTGAGTCACTTCTTTAATTACTTTTATACGATAAGCTAATTTACTATTGACTATTTGAATTTTGAAGCCTTCTTATTTTCCGAATTATGCAAAGTGTCCCTTGAATCCAAATGAGAATTTCATACAGCTGTAATGGAAAATAATTAAATACAAGTGAATTACTAATTTAGTTTTTAAAATTATAATAGTTAATTAAATTAGTTTCTGAAATTAATAAAATATTAAAAAACAAATTAAAAAAATTAAAAATGTTTGATTAATCAAATTCTTATTTTCTTTAATCAACTTCAAACTACGCGCGAATGCTTTTTGACGAAAAGTAGAATGCGCATAAAATTATTCTGAATTCTGAAAGATTACTGGATTAATTACGGTTATGAATTAATTAATAGACTACCATTTGAGTATTATTAAGCGGTTTCAATAGAAAATCTTTTGACGAAGAAACAGACCCTGAAATTTCCTTTGATGAGAGTTAGAGTAAAAGTGAAAATTCATCTTTAGAGTTCAAAAAGATCTTCTTATGTAACTGAAAAGCTCCCTTTACATGCAACGAGAAGAATATGACATCTAATCAATCAGAGGCAGTGAATCTACTTACTAATTTGCACTTCATCTCCCGGCCACAACAATCCAAACACATACACAGGTTATCTGAATTCAGAACTAAAATTTTCTTTTGCTGTAGTTTTAAACTATAAAATCGTAATTTTATTTTTTCAGATGAATTCAATATTTTGAAAAAGAAAAAAATATATGTGAAAGATAATTTATTCTTCACTCTTGACTGTTAATACATCTCTTCTAATATTCTCTTTCTTTTTAAAATAATTTAATATTATTGAATATAAAGAGAAAAGAAAAAGAAAATATTTCCTGTAAACTCTTAATTTTTTTTTATCTTGCCGATATGATGTTGAAACTATAAAAAAATTACTTGCTTTGATTCTTATCTAACTTATAATACTTTATTTATTAGTGTGTATATATGTGTATATATATAATAATAATAATAATAATAATAATAAAATAATCATTTAAATGATAATCATCTACTAATTGTGTATCTTAAAACAATACTAAATTTTTCAATACTCCATTTATTAAAATACACAATATTAAAAATATTAATAACATGGCAAATAAAATATTTCGTATTTTATAAACTCATTCATCATATGGATACAAATTATAGTTTTCTGAGTAATATTGAACTTGGACGGTGGACCTAATCCAAATTTATAAAATTGCCCAATCTAACACAAGTTTGACGAATATATTAAAGTAAATAAAATAAAAAAAAGCAGCCTGAGAAAAAAACTCACCCAATAAATAAATAACCCAATTCATCCTTTTCTTTTTTCTTCTTTTTTCATATAGGTTTTTCCGCATCGAATAACCTAACTTTGTCCGAGCACATTTTTCATGGCTTGGGAGTTCTCTGTCAAGTCTTTCAGTAAACATTTCTCACTAAATAAATAAACCAGTCTTTCAATTAGGTTTGGTTTAAATTTTTACAATTTTTAAATTAATTATAGAAATTTTTTTATGAAAATAATCAAATTAATTATGATATAAATCATATTTTTAAAAACTAAAATTAAATTAATTAAGATACAATTTACCTTTTTTAATAGTATTCAGTTTCATATAGATTCTATTTTTTAAATAAAATAAAATTATTTAGATATAAGTTACCATTTATAAAAGTAATCGAATTAATTATTATATGAATAATTAATTGAAGAATAACTAAAAAAATATAACTTATACTATTAATTGTAAAAAATTAGCTTATATATATAATTAATTAACATTTTTTCATAAAAATTTATAAAACAGAAACATGTTTTCGTTAAAAAGGTATTTGGGAAATATTGTTTTAAAAGCACGTGGGATGTGAATCGCAAAAGTGAGCTTAGAATAGCAATTTCTACTTGGATCTGGATGCAACTGAGTCCCAAAATGTGCGCCACGTTTTCAAAAGCCCAAAATGGGGACGCCGGGCTTGGTTTCAGATATTGGCTTATCACTTGCTCCTTGTTTCGTTTATAAGCTTTATATATACTTATAGTTTCTTCCTTTAATACTTACATGATTGTATTTTATTTTTTCAACCAGGGTCGTGGCTTCTCAGTCATTTCACAAGTTTAGATCTTTTTGATTGATTATGAAATTAATTTTCTTAATCACACTTAAAGTTTATTATTTCTTTCTAAAAGTATATTATATAAGAATCAAATTCAAATTTTTCACAAACTTAATATGTTGTCAATTGAAATAAGGTACACATAATTCTATCTAAGATAGAAGTGTAATTTATTATTTATTTTTTTTGTAAAATGGATATTTCAAAAAATGTGATATCAATTTATTTAATTTTTGATAAATTTTTATTTTTCAAAAAAAAATTATTGATAGTTTTTTCTGAAAAGGATAAAAAATAATAAATCAAAAACTCGCAAAAATAAAAATGTATTTCATGTTTTATTAGTTAAATGTAAAATTTGTCTTTCAACTTTCGAGGACTATTGTGTAAGTTTAGTAAGGATACAAACTAATCTTATTGTTCATAAATTAATTAGGACATCAAGATTTCACACTAGTTTCCATTTTTTTGACTAAGTAATATTTAACTCATTTCATTATAAAACAAATTTTCAACATTCGAGATTACATGATGAAAAATGGAGAGATTCAGGATTACTCTTGCTAAAGAAAAGATGAGTTACATACCAATAATTTTCTGTTCATGTTAGCTCCCATGACTTTAATTATATCCCCACATATGTATAAGCTATCATCCTTGGTAAAATGTTATAATCTTGTCTAAAATAAAAAAGTTGGTGACACATGTACCAACCAAAAAGAGAGAAAATAGATATAATTTTAATTGGGAGTGATGTTATGCGGGGATGGACTGTGTCCACGTATGCAGAGAATATATAACCGAAACGACGCCGTCACTGTGCTGAGGTTTGTTGTTGTGTTTGTGTTTGTGGCCTCTCTCTCTCTCTCAGCCGTCGCAGTCTCTGCCAAACACTCGCTCATCCAAAATTATGATCATTTCTGTGCCGTAAATTCGCCGGTAACACGAGATCTCAACTTCTCGCGCCGTTTTCTTTTCCCCCTTTAAAAAAAGTACAAGTTCAGGTTAAGTTAGGGTTCCATGGCTTCGGAGACGAAGGTCGTGAATCTGGCTGAGGAAGCCAAGCTCGCCAGAGAAGGTGTAACGACTCCCTCATATGCTTTTACCACCATCTGCAAGTCCCTCGTCGCTGGTGGAGTCGCCGGAGGAGTGTCCGTTCCATTTCTCAATTGCTTCTTTTCTTTTCAATCTTTGTTTTTCCGGATATTTCGATGCTAATATTAATAAATTAATTTTTCATGTTTCATTGTCCGGGAGCAATGAAGCACTAGTTGCTCTCTCTCTCTCTCTCTAGTGGAATATGATCTACCAAACATACGTGCTACTGTTCATTTGGGAAGTTGCTAAAGTAGGTTTCTGTTAATCTACCCATACTTGGATTAGATCAATTGTTAGAACCCCGCCGATTTTGGGGTTCTAGACCAAGCTTCATTTGAGAGGCAAATTATTGAAAATCTGTTTCCATTGGTGGAATGGATTTAGTGTGTTCCTTTATGCCTTTAAAACTCACCATTTTTGTTTTAATAATTTATGTATGCCTGCCTTACTGTCCAGTATGAGAATCTGCATAATTTGGACTTCATTGATACAGTAATATGCTCATGCCAACCTAATCCAATTTTCCTGGAAACTATTTCTTACTGATAATTTCAACATCCTTTTTTGCATTATGTCGAGTTTTAATTGATTTGAACCTTTTTTGTATATATGCAGATCACGAACAGCAGTTGCTCCACTGGAACGCTTGAAGATTTTGCTACAGGTTAATCCCCATATAGTTGTTTACCTTTAAATGTGGATTTAGCTATCATTTATTCTTGTTATAAAGAAAAAAAGTGCATCTGACAAGCTACCTTTTTTGTTGGTTCTTTTGTGGTTGGGTGTATCGATATCATATGTGCGATGTGATGTGCCTCTGCCATTTACAGGTTCAGAATCCACACAGCATTAAATACAATGGAACAATTCAAGGTCTAAAATATATATGGAGAACTGAAGGTTTTCGTGGGCTGTTCAAAGGAAATGGTACTAACTGTGCGCGAATTGTCCCAAATTCTGCTGTGAAGTTCTTCAGTTATGAGCAAGCTTCCAAGTAAGCTTTCCTTTAGATATACATTGATGTACTGCACTTATAAACATGGTCACTCCTTTCGCCTAGTAGTTTCAATTTTTATATCCATGTATTACATATGTAACACTTTCTCCTCTTTTTACTGACTGTTCCTTTTCTGGCAGAGGCATACTACATCTGTACCGGAAGCAAACTGGAAATGGTATGTGCATGTTTATTATTTTTCTCTTCTGGTGTGTGTGTATGGTTGTTGAGGGAGGAGGAGTGCTGGTTCAGTAGCTTGTTTTGGATTTTGCATAATTTTGGGGGGAAATCACTTTCTTGAAAGGACAAAACTTACAGTTCCTTAGGTGTTGTTCTCCAATAAAATCATAACATGTGTATTAATTCTGAACTACTTCATCTTCCTTTTTAAAGTGTTCATAGTTGAGGTATAAAATTTAGTATTCTTTCTGTGCTTCAATATTTTTCAATTAAATGGAAACAATTATGTCTAAATAAAATTTTTCAATGATAAATCCCTTTATCTAAATGTTTTTTCCCTTGTACTTTTTGTCAGAGGATGCTCAGCTGACTCCTCTTTTACGTCTTGGGGCTGGAGCATGTGCGGGAATAATTGCCATGTCTGCAACTTATCCAATGGACATGGTTCGAGGCAGAATAACTGTACAGGTACTTTTTTTTTACCAAATCCTTCATCCTTGCTTTACTTTCTTTTTGGTCAGAAAGGTAGTTGCAAATGCATAAATTGTGATACTTCTTATAGCTACAAAATTAAGTGAAAAGAAAATCTATATGAAGTCTCACAATGTTTTTTGTTGTCTTAATATAACAGTAAGTTTGCTTTTCCTTGTATTTGCAGACAGAGAAGTCCCCTTACCAGTACAGAGGAATGTTTCATGCCCTGTCAACTGTACTCAGGGAAGAAGGTCCACGTGCTTTATATAAGGGCTGGCTTCCTTCAGTCATTGGAGTTGTGAGTAACGTTTCTAGAAATTCATTTTAGGAAGTTGATGATTATGGTCATAATCATAAGGACTGGTATAAAAAATTATAAGATTATGCTTTCACTATTGGCTTTTTGGGAAATTCATATTGCATCTGGTAGTAACAATGTAGGACCTGTAGGCTGCAGTTGGGGGAGGGGGAGAACCTATACAGCACTAAAGATTTCAAATTTGTCGAGTGCTAGACAATGTCTACCCTCCTTAGGGGACAATTTAATAGGATTGCTTTCTAAGGCTGCTTATAGATGTGGGGTATATTGGTAAGGATGTGTGACTAAATTTTTAATGAGTTATTCCTGATTATTATCTGTAGATAGATAGCGTCTATTCAGTAAGTTGTGCAGAACATAGGATCCACATGGGACTGTAGGATTGATCATAAGACTGCACCTAAAACTCGCATGTTCAGTTTTATTGAGTTATACATTTTCTATTTAACTATATTTTGTGATAATTGTTCTTCTACTTGTTAAATGCTTCATAGAACAATTTCTTCACATAAAGACTTATCATTCTTCAATGCTCTTGACACACTTCATAGTGAACTCTAATAATTAGTTCTACTGGGTTCTGTTGACAAGGTTTTACCTGGTTATGGTAGGTTCTAGGTGGAAAATAGCTAGGTGCAGAAACAGTAGACAGTAAAATCTCAGTCATGCTTCAGTAAAGTGCTCAAGTCTTGTTACAAATCCAGAAAAGAATTGGGGCAAAAGAAAAGAAAGACTTTATTGATAGAATGAAAATGAACAGAAAAAAGGAGAAATCTCTTCTCTAAGGGTTCCACCTTCACAAAGGATCTCTCCTTTCACAAAGAGCAAAAGCTCAATTTACAAATAAAATCGGACGAATCGAATACCCCTCCCTCACTCCTATTTAATTATATCACTAACTAACTCCCTCTAACTAAGTAACTATTGGCTAATGTCCCAGCAGTACTAATTTACTACCTCTTCCCTCTCCCAACTCCTAAAAGTTTATAGAGATGTGAACAGAAACTCTTCTTAAATATTCTGTGTTCTTTTTAATTATATTTAACGGACTAAAGTTCGCTCTAATTTTGAGTGGAAACCCTCTTTTTGGGTGCTGTCATCAGACTTATTGACTTAATATTCTCTTACTCTTTATTGTTTGCTGTTTTTCAGATTCCTTATGTGGGTCTCAACTTTGCAGTGTATGAGTCTTTGAAAGATTGGTTAATTAAATCTAATCCATTAGGTCTAGTTCAAGATTCTGAGTTGAGTGTGACAACTCGCCTGGCTTGTGGTGCTGCAGCTGGAACTATTGGACAAACTGTTGCTTACCCTCTTGATGTCATTCGTCGAAGAATGCAGATGGTGGGTTGGAACCATGCTGCTTCTGTTGTAGCTGGTGATGGAAGAGGGAAGGTACCACTTGAATACACAGGCATGGTTGATGCTTTTAGGAAAACTGTTCGGTATGAGGGATTTGGCGCATTATACAAGGGTCTGGTGCCAAATTCTGTAAAGGTCAGTCTTCATCTAATACTCATGATTCATGAATTATGTTCTGCTATGAAAAAATGTGGGTAAACCATATCTGCATAAACATGTGCATCTATTCAGAAAGTAAGGTTTTCTTTCCTTCTTTTGAAGAAGATATTATTGATTTACTATATCTATGAAGCACGTAAAAAATGTTTGTGCTTGCATTATGTCACCTGGATGATTCCTTTGTGCGATCCCTCCATCATACTGTTTGTATTACTTTCTGATCAAAGCTGTGAACTTAAAAAGCTTCTACCTGATTAGAACAAAGTCTGCTTTTCAAGGGGTTATTGCAAGACTCAAGTCTGTGGTCTTAGTCAAACATTTGATATTTTGAACGTAAATTGTTTACTACTCTGGCTCAGCTGCAGATCAGCTTAATGAAATGCATGATCAACCACCAATAAACACATGCTATTATATCTTAGGCTTTTATTATTATTACCCTTGTCTGGCGTTGTCTCAATTTTGTGGTGTTTAAATAATCTTATGAGTCATAAGTGATAGCATTGTTTAAAAATCCCTAATTTTATGCGGTGGTCATAAAAAAATTGGTTTTTCATGTTGAAATTTTATTCGTTGTTGTCTGGAACCATGCACTTTGCATAGCAGCCTCCATGTAAAGCAATCAACTGATGGTTGGTGTTTAGAAATTATCTCAATTCCCATTTACTTTAGCAATTGTGATATGATTCTTTTTAATATTTACCTAAAATTATTTTTAAATGGCATTGATCTTCCTTTAACTTGAGCAGTCTTGATCTCTTGCAGGTGGTCCCATCCATAGCAATTGCATTTGTAACATATGAGGTGGTGAAGGACATTTTAGGAGTGGAGATCAGAATATCAGATTGAAGATTCGCATGCATGTGATATTTGATTGCCTGTTATTTTCTTGTAGGCAAGGGGATGCAGAGATGATAAATTAGGGTTACTTTCTTGTTTTTCAACTCTTCAATGAGTTAGGCAGCACTTGAGTTAGCGTGTATAAATTAATTCCCTTGCATCCCATTTGTTTTGCCTTGGGAACATGATTTAGCTTTTAGCTTTTTATTCATCTTCTATGGCAATAAATGTTGTGGAAAAACAATGCAAGGATATATCTGCATGCATTTCTGCAGAGTGAACAGTGAAGAAAGCATTTTTATTGGTTGAATATCTATTGACTGATTACTGAGTACCCCTCCCTATCCTCGTCTAGAAATTGTATTTGCATTGTGTGCAAGTTGCTATTCAGCCACTCTAACTCAACAAATAGGGTAAGTTAAAAGACGTGAATGTCTAGTGTTATAGTAGTATTTACCTTATTTATATTTTTCAGCACATTCTTGCAAGTGGAGGTCTAGCGTCATCTATAATATTAATACTAATTAATAAAGGATAAGTTTTTTTTTTTTTTACTTCACTGTTTCTTTTAGACGTTTATATTCTTCAATTGCAAGCCATAACTGAAATTTCACCTCTCAACAGTATACTCCATTCCTTCCTCTCATTTTTATGTTTTGTTTTTTAAAAATTATATAAAGAGGCTGGCTCTCTTTCTCCTAGTATAAGATTTATACTAATTAATAATAATTTTAAAAAATGAGGGAAGTCAATGAAAAGACGTGGGAAAATGGATAAAAAAATACTGAACAGAAATGATGGAAAATTGACTCGTCTAGTTGTAGTCATTATAAATACAAGTTATGGTGAGTTTACCTTGTTTCTAAAATGTGGCTGTTGAACAGATTATGGTTTGTTAGGCTTACTCACACGCATAGAGAAGCAAATTTTGTGGCTGACAAATTAGCTAATTCCTCTCTTGTTTTACCCATAGGTTTAACATGTGTATAGCCAACCTCCTCCAGATTGTAAATCTCTTTTGTGGAGAGACCTTGTAGGGGTTTGTTGGCCCCGTTCTCTGTTAATATAAGGGCTTAGACGCTCCTTTTCGTTAAAAAAATAAGAAAAAGAGAGAGAGAAAAGAAAGTGGCTACTGAATTGTTTGACTTAAACGTGGGGATTATTCATTGAAAATGTATGTGGCTACAGAGCCCAAATGGAATATATCCATAGAATCTGAACAAACCCGCCTTTTGATATATTAATGTAATTTTAATATGGACAAATAATCAAATTCTCTACACTTCATGTCCCAACTAACCAGAGAATGTTTCTTATATACATTAATGGCATCATGAATGTTAACTGATGGAGGCCGCCATTTGACGATGGCGCTTCGCCATCATTCTTACTTCAATGATCTACAGCTTCTAAGATGGTACTATTGATGTACCTTAACGCAGACAAACACTTGTTTAAAAAAAATCTTGCCATGTGATTAAAACAAATGCTTCGCTTTAGCTTGCTTCATCATATCTCCACAATCTTTATGTTGATTTGTGCAATACTCCGCAGTAGCAAGATTTTGCTTCACATTTTTCTTCCATGCCTGATCACAAGAAAAATGCTTAATCTTTGATGTCAATGAGATTAGGAGCAATAATTATATTTGTTACATATAATCACCGAGTTTTTAGGCTATGTTCCTTTTTTGGATTCAAAAAAACAAGTAGAGACAATTCATATTCCAAAATCTAAATTATACTCCTTTCTTTCTCCCAAATAAGAGAAAATCAATTAGTATCTCCCAAAATACATATTCTTAATTAATTAAGCTCAAAATTTGTATCATCATGCATATTTTGAAAATGGTGTGGATTCTTAATTAATTACCTGGAGTCTTTTACGGTAGTTTGAAATCTTGATGAAATTGGTTTCCTCCCAAGCTTAGGCTCATGTTTCTCTCGTCTCTTGCTTTGTAATCTTGCTATGCATGTTTTAGTTACAGCAACCTCATCTTTTTTTGTCTTCTCTTGGCTCTCCTCATGATATTCTATGCACTCATCGCTTGAAAAGTAGAATAAAGAAAGCAACACAAGCAACATGTTTAGCTCAGCTAGAGATGTATTTGGCAGATGCGAGTGAGTCAATGCACCATTATTTTCTTCCCCTTCATACTCTTCCATCATGTTCATGTCTATCTCTATCTCATTCTCTCTTTCTTTCTCTAGTTCTTGTGCCATATTCTCTTTAACAAATTTGGGTCTTGAAATCAAACCAAGATTTTAAACTATTATCAACGCGTTCTTGAAACTTATTTTCTCTCAGTATGAATATATAGATTAGAAATAAATGTAAGCGAGAAGTTGAAAGGTCTCTTGGACAAATTAAGGATGTCTACAAAAGCCACTGATCTAATTTGAGTGGAGCTTAAGTTTGGATACATATTTGATTCTCAATTATACGTTTCCAACTTTGTTTTTTCTATTTCAAAGTGTGAGGTTATTAATTGACTCTTTCCCTCTCCATTTGATAAGGTTCATACAATCTATGGTAAATATATATCACATCCTAACCTAACTTGTAACCAGTTTAGAAACATATGTTGCTTTGTTAAATTGAGGCTTGCCGCCAGTTTAGCCACGAGGATTTATTTCCATTCTTTCAATATATATAGTCATTCTTTAAGTGACACATTTCGTATTACAGCCAAGCAAATCTTTGGCTTCAATACGTGATAAAATTACCTTAAATCTTGCTCGATTCATCGGTATACTTGGTAGTAATGAAGATTAAAAGTCAACGATGACAAATAATAATAATAATTACGCAGGATAGTTGTACTTTTAATCTGTTTAATTTAGATTACATGCAATTTTTGCCCTTTTAATTTTTTAGTTAATCAAGTTTATTTATTTTCAAAATTAATAATTTTTTTTCTTTTCCCCCCAAAATTATCATTTTCTATTATTTTATATTTTACTAACTAAACTGATTAAGTTATTTCAAACCGTTTTTTTAACTTAACAATTTACTACAGGGCGAGAAACAAAAACACGCCATATTAAACGTACAATTGATTCATTTATTATGGTGAAAATAAAGTACTAAGGAATTTAACCCGCAAGTGAAGAAAGTAAACGTTGATAATTTTTTAAAAAGTAAATTGAAGTTATTTAACTCAAAGTAGTTTTTTTTTTTTTTTGCTGAATTGAACTCAAAGTAGTTAAGTTTTAAAGGAACTTATTTTTTAGGATTATAAGTATTTTATATAAAAGAATATTTGCACATTTTTTATATCTCAACTATAGATATTTTTATAAGAGATAGTCTTATTCAAGTAAAAATATTTACAATATGGTGGATTAGTTTTTTAATAATTTTTTATAAGCAATACTAGAACTTTTAGGGGATGTATTGAAATATGATTTTAAGAGATTATTTTAGCATAAAAAGTCAGATGAATTTTAAAAATTATGTAGAAATATTAAATTTATTAGACTTATTTATAAAACTTTTATAATAGTTTAAATTTTAATAAATTTATATCATAAGAATTTAAAGAATTTGAAATAACTATAAATTTATAAAATTTAGAATGATTTTGTGAATTTTTAAAACACATTCAAAATTACATGAGTTAGTAAAAAAATAATAAGAAATAATGAGGTTTGGATAAAAAATAAAACCAATATAATTTTTTTAATCTTTTGATAGATATATTGATTCTAATTTTATGTTATCTTATACTAATTTTTTTGTAATAAAATATTTTATGCTTTTTTTACTTACTACAATTATTTCATGATAAAATATAATGACATGTTTAAATGAGGTGCAATAATAAACATATACTAGAAAGAAGAAGTGATGATGAAAAATTGATAAAAGATGTAGTAAGTTATGTAAATGACGAAAGTAAGAATGACAGGAAAATATTATGTTGAACATGTAATAGATATAGTCCGTATAAGAAAAATATTAAAGAAAGAAGAAAATATTTGTGATGAAAGAAAAAAAGTGTAATAATCAATAAAAAAAATAAATTTTTTTAGCCAAATCCCGTGGATTTAAGGTAAAACTATTTGATAGATACATTATACTATAAAATTTGATGAAATCCAGTGAAATATTTGTTTAAATACAATTGATCAAAATTTGTATATTTTTAAATATCAAAAGAATTTTATAAATTATAAAAAAAATTAATTAAATATTACTGAATTTTGTTATTTTTCTTAAAAAATTTAAAAATTTAAATTAAATATCATCAGATTTATTTATACTATTTAAAAATATTAACTAAATATTACAATTTTTTATTTGTAAAAAATAATTTTAAAAAATTGTTTGAAATCCTAATTCAATAGGCCACTTGGTTTAAGAAAAAAGAAGACGATATATTAATCTTTATTGATTAATAATTTTGTAGTCTTAAATAACGGGGACACGCGCCAAAGCGTTTATAGCACATGGGAGTTGGTACTAAACGGTGCATTCGAGCGCGTGTTTATCTAGTCTCTCTGCGTGGATCTGCAGAAGTGGAAGAAGAAGAAGATGCAGTGGTACTTTGTCGCTGCGCTCCTCACCGTCCTCACCAGTTCTCAGGTTGCTCTCACTTTCTTCCCCAAATTGACATTTAAACCCTAATTTCAGCCATTTCCATCTTCCATTCACACACACACTTTAATTAGATTTCGCGTGACAGGGAATACTAACCACCCTCTCGCAAAGTAAAGGAGAGTACAAGTATGATTACGCCACGGTCCCATTTCTCGCCGAGATTTTCAAGGTAAATAAAAAACTAACACTTAGTGTGTGTGTGTGTGTGTCAATATTTTTCGATAGGAACCAAGTTTTGATGGGTGGTTTCATCTTTTCAGCTTGCGGTGTCAAGTTTGTTACTGTGGAAGGAATGCAAAAAGTCACCTTTGCCAAAGATGACAACGGAGTGGAAAACGGTGTCTCTGTTCCCCATTCCCTCAGTTATATATCTGATCCACAACAATGTTCAGTTTGCTACACTCACTTATGTGGACACTTCCACCTATCAGATACTGGGCAATTTGAAGATTGTCACCACTGGAATTCTATTTAGGTGCCTTCACTTTTCACAATTCAGATAAATGTTTTTTGTTTCCTCAATTAGAATTGGTGTCTGAAAGCTTTTTCTTTGTAGGTTGTTCTTAGGGAGGAGGCTTTCTAACTTGCAGTGGATGGCTATTGTGCTGTTGGCTGTTGGGACAACCACAAGTCAGGTGCCAATAACTTAAAGAGACTCTCGGAAATTTGGTTTTGTGGCTCTAAATTTATTTTTCATAAGAACTAAGGTGAAAGGTTTGTTCAGGATCATGTAGCTATGAATTTTGTTTGTCATTTACTTACGTGACACTCTAATCTCATAAGGTCATTTTCATACAGCTGAATGATTCCTTTTTGTTGTTTCTTTTTGGAAGATGCCTTACTTGCGCTACTTCTACCTTATCCTTTCCTCCTTCTGACAATGTTTATTTATTTTTCTAAATTTCTATGAATTTTAACTGTGTTGGTGATATGATATTAAGTCATAACATGCTAAACTGTGTTGAAAATTGAAATTATCTTATTTTATGATTTATTCTGCTGTGATAATTGTAGTCTGTTAAGATCCTGATAGCTTCAAATGTGTAAGTTTGAGAAGTACATACTTGGATTAAGAGGGTTTCAAATAAATTCAACTAGCTTTTGGCTTCCTCTGCTGACATTTATACATGGTATCAGAAAGCTTCTATTAATATAGATGGCACATGCAACTTTAGTTGGAGATTAAACTGAGTGCCCCTTTTGGAATGAGAGGAAGTGCCTTTTGGGGGAGGATAATAAATCTTCCTAACTTGAAAATAAAAAAGAAAAAAAAGTGAGACAATGTGGTTCGCAAATCACAAATGCAACTGATAAATGCCCTTGAAATAACCATGAGTACAAGACCTGAGAGATGTAATGAGTTAGCATGTAAAATTATATGAAATTGAAGCCCAAATACATATTTGTTCTGTTCTGTTCTGATCTGTATTTTTTTTGTGGTCACTGGTTATATATTTGGTAAATTAGCTCTATGATAAAAATGTTATTTAGACAGAACTGCTACTGTTTATTGTTTTAGGTTAGGGGATGTGGAGAGGCTTCTTGTGACTCCATTTTCTCAGCACCAATTCAGGGCTACATGTTAGGAGTTCTATCTGCTTGTCTCTCAGCATTAGCTGGAATTTATACTGAGTTCTTGATGAAGAAAAACAATGACAGCTTATACTGGCAGAATATACAGTTGTACACGTAGGTATTTTTTCTTGATTTTTTTCAAATGTCTACAAAGGCATGGGCACATGTGTCAGTCTTTTAATCTTTTGAACTGTTTATTTCAGAAGCAAATTTTTCTCCATTTCTTCTCTCTTAGCCTATTAAATAAATGTGGTTATTTTATGTATCAAGAAATGAGTGTTTTGTTTTTATTTTCTAAGGAATAGAGCATATATTACTGTTGAATTCATGTAGTTCGTCCAATTTAGATTCCTAATTCCTAACTCTTTCAACTTGGAATTTTTGTGGTTTTGTGCTTTTGGGGTACTTAATATACATTTGAGTTTCCATGATTGTCATGCAGTACCATTTTTTAGTTAATCTTTCTGAATTTTCTTTTTATTTAAGAGGAATTTATTTCTGCTCTGTTGTTTCTTGGAGAGAAATGAATGTTTCTGTAAAATCGGAAGATCTTTGAGTATTGTTTTTATGACACTCTAGCTGATTACGGTGGTCAAATATTTTTGAATCATATACTTAGAGGAATACACACTAAATGAAATTTTCTCCAGGTTTGGCACATTTTTCAATATGGCACGACTACTTGCAGATGATTTCAGAGGTGGATTTGAAAATGGACCTTGGTGGCAACGTATTTTCAATGGATACACTATCACTACCTGGATGGTGGTATTGAATCTAGGGTCTACTGGTCTTTTGGTTTCATGGTTAATGAAACACGCTGATAATATTGTAAAGGTATATCCTTGGATCCTCCTACCAGCATCCTTTTCTCGTGTTTGTTATCATATTAAATCTATTTCGGTGTAGAAATTGATGTTGAATTTACCTCCTTAGAATAATCTTTTTCTTATGGGGGAAACAATTATGTGACACTGAAATTAGTAAAGAAGTATCACATAACAGTATATGGTATTTGTTTGTTTATTTATATTCTGTTCTTTTTCTTTCCTAATTGCTAGTTGTTTCTGCTTTCGTTAGGTCTATTCCACATCAATGGCTATGCTGCTGACGATGATACTTTCACTATTTCTCTTCAACTTCAAACCTACATTGCAGGTAAATTTCCAGCCTAAGCAATTCCTATAGTTGTATGCTCCTATTCCATGCTCTTTTCCCCCAGCGGAGCTTTTAAGTGAAATCAATGTGTTGCACCGAATTTAGAACATTAGATACCTCACTGAGACATAACCTTATGATGTTATTTTGCAGGATAGTCATAGCTGCTTTGCTGTACCTCTAGTTTAGAATCTGTTCTTAAATTTTGTGGAATGCTTATTTTTAGTCATTCTTATTTAAACAGATTAGCGATTTGCAAATTGCTTTTTAACTATACCTATCATAGATTTTTTTTCAAGACTGTTATTGGTCACTCTTTGTAAGTAAATACTCATGTTTTATATTTTTTCATTCAGGCTCTTGTTGAGGTTGAACATTGACATGATTGTTTTAAACCTTTCATGACATTCTCAGACCAAAAAAGAATATTAATTTTTTATTTTATTTATTCTCTTTGCAGCTTTTCTTGGGCATTATTATTTGTATGATGTCTCTACACATGTATTTTGCCCCACCAAATTTGCTCCTAGATAAGCCATTAACAGTTAAGCTTGATGAAGAGAAGCTCATTGAAGTTTCCATTGATCGAAGAACACTTTCTTGATGTTGTATTGACATCTGAATACAATGCTTGGGTAAATGAACATTTATTTCAATTCTGAGTTTTGTTTTATTTTCTAAATGCATCAATCAAAATATTCTCATACAACACTGAAGAGGTATTAAAAATATATAATGGTCACTAATGCTTGCAAATTGTACCTGTCTGCATTAATCTAATTGGCTTGGTATAACTTTTTGTGCCTTTTATTTCACTTGTAAGCAAGCAATTGGCAATTTTGGTTTTCAGTATTTTCTTATTGGTTCTGCAGGTAATTTAGTTTGTTCTTTCCCAGGTAGCAGAAATGCTGAATATTATTCCATGCTGCGTTGATTCAGCGACTTTGTAGAGTATAGGCATCCTTAGGGGGATGACTTCAACTCTATATAGCTAATTCGAACATCCCATGAGTTGCCTGTGTTTAAATATATGGAAAGAGTATATTGTGCGAAAAGATTGTTGAATGGAAATGAGCAGAATGTGGTTTAGAAGGAAATAGAATTTTCAATTTTGCCATTGGTTTGTTTAAGAAACCAGTAACAGATTAATGAAGATTGAAGAATCTTAAAGAAGTGTTCTATTTTTTAACATACAATACTTGATGTGTAGTTAGGCAAATAAACGGTCTGATGTCCTAATTTGTTGATTTGTGTTTAGTAGGGAAAGTTATTGTGTCATTCGTGGCTGTGATCGAATGAGTGCACCGGACCTAGATAATTTGGATTGTGAAAGTAATCAGTTTTCCTTGGGCTTAGCTCCCTTTCTTAAAAGTGAAACAATAAAAAATACTACATTGAAAGTGTAATTTGTATTCTTTTAATAAGTTTTTTAGCTTACGTACTTCTTCCGGTATTCTATTAAATATTTTGGCCATAAAATGACAAAAATAACTATGCATTTCATAAAAATTTAAATACATAAAGATAATTTTGCAATTTAAATATGCATGTTATATACATTTAAAGGATGTTTGGGTAAGTATTGATTTTAAAAAAATAATCACTTATTTTTTTCAAAAGTGTTTTTGATGAATTCTTAAAAATTTCATTTCTTTAAAATATACTAAGATTTTTTTAAAATCGTATACCAAATATTATGTCAATTTCAATAAGATTGTATGGTATACAGCTGTCATAATTAATGGAGAGTTGATTCAAGTCATATATATATATATATATATATATACATGTTATATACATTTAAAGGATGTTTGGGTAAGTATTGATTTAAAAAAATAATCACTTATTTTTTTTCAAGTGTTTTTAATGAATTCTTAAAAATTTCATTTCTTTAAAATATACTAAGATTTTTTTAAAATCGTATACCAAATATTATGTCAATTTCAATAAGATTGTATGGTATACAGGTGTCATAATTAATGAAGAATTGATTCAAGATATATATATATATATATATATATATATATATATATATATATATATATATATATTTGATTTTCTATAAATAAAATTTTGAATTTAAATCTTGTGCATAAAAAAATATCTGCTAAAGAAGTTAGTCTCCCTATGAAAATAATTTGCAACTCCGTTAGATTAACGGGATATAAATTCGAGTTACGCCACTTTACACAATTTTTTTTCATGAAGCGTGCATAAACTGTTGTGGCTACAAGTTAAAGTAACTAATAAAAGCTTTTACAGTGTGAAAAGTTTATTGTCATTGCTCTGAAAACTATGGCTCGAATGACATACGTCCCATACCATACAGCAAATAATGGTTGCCAGAAATTCAAAAGGGGACCAATAATGAGCATTAATTTAAAGCTCTGCTGTCGATTAGTTGGATACTTTGAAGGGAAAAAAATGTAATATTAGTTTTTCTAAAGCAACAATTATTTAAATTTTGTTAACGAGTGTATTTAGCACGTACTTATATGCTGATGACAAGAAGGTGTAACTTAATTGAATAATATGTGTAAATTGTTATAAGTATCTTTAAGTTTGATTCTTAAATAAAAAAAATATGCCAATGAAGCTGAAAAGTGCACGTTTCATCAATGCTCCATTTTGTAACAAGCAATGATTTCTTATTTTTGGGAGAACAAAAATGCCAGTAATTTATTCGTTAATATATTTTTAAACATGTTTTGGTGTTATTAGTTAAAATTTATTGAAAATCATTTGAGTCTCACTCTATTTAATAAGTCCCACTCATAATTTTATATTTTTTAAATAAATTTTAATTAGTAATCTAAAGTTGGTGAGAGAGAAAAAGCACACAAACATTCTTCTTTTTTTTTTCTCAGAAAAGACACCTCATAAAAAAATGTCTTAAAAAAACAAGAAAGGTAAAGGCAAATAAGAGAGTGAATCACTTTCAAGATTAAGGAAGTAATGAGCAAAGAACACAAAAAAAGATGTGAAGAACTGAATCATGGATTAACCTTATCAGTTATCACGGATTTAGGTAAGAATTTCTAACTTTTTTTTGTGTAAGATAAATTTCTAACATCTTATGTCATCAAAATAGTGAGAATGATAATATCTAAGATATGCATAATTGATGCAATTTTCTTCATTGCTGAACATTTTAAAAAAATTGTTTCACAATTTTATGCTTATAATGTGAACATTTTTTTTTTAATTTAACAGTGTTACTTTATTGTTATTATGGAAAACATTTGTCCATTTGAATCATTGAAGCGTCAAATGATAAAGCCACGCAGATTGATTTTTCAAAGTTTTCATCCCTTTTCACTGAAAGTTTAATGCTGCTAATTTTAAAAAACATTTGTATAATATTAAAAAATTGTATGACATATATACCTCAAAGAATTTTGTTAAATTTATTATTTTACCAATTTTATGTCTCCATTGATATATGTACATACATATAACAATTTATTTCAAAATATCTACCTATATTAAAATATACTTGTTTAGATGTCTTTTATCAAACGAAATCATCTTAACTTAATTATTTGAATTAGATACCGTATATATCCCATTATAAACCAAATATTAAATTAATATTGTTGAGGTGATAACAATACACTTAAGAGAGCCATTTTGGCAAAACTAAGCAAAAAGAAGGATGGAGAGAAAATGAAGTGGGTGGGGAGGAAATTCACATTCATAATCAGAGCAACGAGATGCCACTGCACTATTCATGCTGACTATCAATCTTCAACAAAAGAGAAACTTTGCCATCGGAGCCTTTCTTTGGCCTCACTGAATTAAGCTTATGAATATTATTATTATAAACTATTTTGGGGTGGACAATGGACATAATGGTATGATGATAACTTTTATGTAGTCTTTCTCTTTCTGCTTCTGCTGAGGTGAGTGAACTTCATGATGCAACTATGCACTCAATGATGAAAAACATGAGCCCATTCTTCGAAATTATCCTCATCAATATCACAAACAAAACAATTTTCTGGATTAGGTGCTCAACAGATTATGCTATTTTTCCCGGTCAGTCAGGGTGTGATTGGATTATTGGATTGGGAAAAACACCAAACGTAATTGGCACTCAAGTCTCACATAAGAAATTTCTGGTGTGTGTGTGGAAACCTTAGAAAATTCAATTACAAACAGAATTCGATGATTGGAACACACTAAGGCATGGTTTAGGCACGATCTTAACATAAAGCCAAAATTAAAATTTATTAATTAGATCTTAATTAATTAAGGTGTTCATCTTAATCATCTACATTCTGAGCATATTTAGATTTCTGTTAGAAACCACTGAGCCTGAATTGTGTATGGTTTGAGCAAAATCTTCGACGGAGAAAGCGTTAATCGATTGGTGATTGTGATTGTGCGTTGCAAAATGTATTGAAGATGGGGGAAAAAGGTGTTCCCCTATTCTTTTTTTTCTTTTGATTAATCGTATTCTTTTTTTCATTGGAAAGCAAAATCTTAACAGACATCATTTTACCTAAAACATCAAATCTTGCCCAGTTTTGTCTTTATATACGAGTGACTATGACTATGAGTGTGATCTTACATGGTTACTCACTAGCCACCACCTAACACCAGCCACTCAATTGGAATTGATAACTTTTTAAAAGGCCAAAGTTATTGTGGTCACTTCCTGAAGAAAAATTAAAATTTGCGTTTTCGTGTAACTAATAAAGAAAGTGAATAACAAAGGTTGCTTTTGGCTGAAAATAAATAAGTGTTTGTTTGATTAGTGACTTGTGCAATTCAACATCAAGAACCACTCCAGCTGATTGCTTAAGTGATGTGCGTGGACAGTTTGCCCTTTGAAAAGATTTGGATTATAATGTAAAATAACAATGTGAATTATCAATATCTATTAAATACAATAGGATAAAATGTAATTTTTGTCTCATTATTTTCTCAAATCTGTATTTTTAATTTTTTATTTTTTAATTAAAGATATTTTCAAAAAAATTAGGATTTTAGTCCTTCATTTTTTAATTAAGATATTTCATTTTTTATTATTAAAAAATTCGTAATTTTAATCATTATGATTAATTTTAAACGTTGATTTATATATTATGTAAATGTTAATTAATAACTGTTTGTTTATTATGTAGATGAAAAATATTTTTTTAAATTATTTAATTACTAATAAGCTTAATTTATTAATTTTTTTTAAAAAAATACACAATCAATAAATCTGAAATTGACAAATTGATAAAAAAAAACTAAAATCACATATTTTAAAAATTAGGAAGAAAAAGTTACATTTTAGCCAATAGAATATGACTCACTTTTTTTATTTTTTCATTTTGAATGAGTAAATGTTACTGGGCACCAAACTCAGTTTGTTGTTTATGTGTTTAAAGTCGTGAGAACATCATTATTTACATCGATAATATATAACCATTTTCGGCCCAGAAACGCCTCGGATTTTTTGACTGTGCAATGCAGATTATGCTAATTTGGGTCGAGGCCCATGTCAAACTTTTAATCCCTAGTTTACATTATAAAAAACTGAGAAAAATATATTTCCGTTCCTCAAAATATTAGATTTGAATCTTATAAAAACTCTTATACATAATTTTTTACTAGGTATTTTAATTATTTATCACTTTAAATAATAATCTAATTAGTATAATGTGATATTTTGATCACAATAAAAAAAATTAATTCCAAAGAAATTAGATTCCTACCTCTTTATTAGAACAATTTTATGAAAAACCTATAAAAGAAATTCTTTCATGGAAAAGTTATTTTTTAAAATAAATATGAAATATGAAATATATTTCCAGAAAACTAAAAAAACTTGTCCATTAAATAAAAACACAAAAAAAAATATAAGGATTTTTTTTTCTTTTTTTAACACTGGGAAAGATTCTTTTGAAAATAGACAGGAAACAAAGAAATAAAATGAGAGTAGAGGGCTAGCAGTGAGTGAGTGTTGTTAAGAAGGCAAAGGCATCGTTTTCATTTTAGTTATAGTTTTTGAAAAAAGGTTCTTCCCCGCCACCAAACCCTAGCTTAGCAAAATGCCGAGGGAAATCATCACTCTTCAGGTTGGGCAATGTGGGAATCAGATCGGCATGGAGTTCTGGAAGCAGCTCTGCCTCGAACACGGCATCAGCAAAGATGGCATCCTCGAAGACTTCGCCACTCAGGTCTCGCCCCTTTCTTAATTCTACTCAATTTCCCCGTCTTTGTTACGGAATGGTTTCAAATGATTATTTGCTCAAAATGCTGCAGGGGGGTGACCGGAAAGACGTGTTCTTCTATCAAGCCGATGACCAGCATTATATACCACGGGCTCTCCTGATTGACTTGGAGCCAAGAGTCATTAATGGAATTCAAAACAGTGACTACCGAAACCTCTACAATCATGAGAACATCTTTGTCTCGGATCATGGAGGTGGTGCAGGAAACAATTGGGCCAGTGGATACGATCAGGTTTCTTACTACTTACTAGAGCATTTTTTTGTAATTAATATTTGTATGCCATTGGTTGACTTTGTGTCTTTGTTACTTCCATGAACCCTCTCAATGCATAGCAATCAACTATTGTAAACTTATGTCCCTTTTTGTTTTAAAGTTACAACATCAATTCTTGCACTTTCCAATGTAAATATATGATACTGATTAATTTAGGCTTGGATTTCAATCACATTTAATTTAATGGTTCAAATTCAGTCTAGCCAACTTCGAACCTAACAGACACTAACTCATGCTCATGCCATGCCATCACATGGAGAAGTTTTTCTACTTTTGTGCAGTGCCATTGATGCTCCATTTGTTTGGTGTTTATACATACATAAAGAGAAATTTTGAATGTGTGTGGGTGTGCTTTTGGACACTCCAGATGTTTGAGTCAATGTAGACACAACTGACATCACAAAACTAGTGATGAGTTTTTCCCCCCATTTTATGATACTGATGATGATCCTGCAATGTTGGGCAACATGCAGTTGTAATCTATGTCTAATTGTCCATAAATGGCTATGGTATTTATTGAAGCACTAAATGGAACTAGATAATTGTTTAAAGATATCATGTAAAGTCACAGGCCAAACCTCTATATGTGCATAAGTTTATTTGTTTTCTAGAACTAGACATGCCTAAGATGGTTTGACACTTTCACCTGATATTGACAAACTTCTAATACTTGAGCAGTTCTTTGCTGAACCTGATTTAGGCTTTCCAAATGACTTTACAAATGATAATCCTGACAAGTTGCTCCATAGGAATGGTTATCAACATTTTTGAAGCATAAAGGAAGATCTTGATGGGCAATATGCAATAAGTGATAAAGTCATAGTTTAACTAGTGTGGTTGTTAATATCTTGTCAGGGACAACACGTTGAAGAAGAAATAATGGACATGATTGACAGAGAAGCAGATGGCAGTGACAGTCTTGAGGGTTTTGTTCTATGTCATTCAATTGCAGGAGGAACAGGCTCAGGTGTCTTCATAACATCTTTGCATTAAAACATCCTATAAGTTTCTTCAATTTCCCCTCTTTGTAATTGAGCATTTGTTTAGTGGGAGTATCTGAAAAAGTAAAAGATTGCTGAAATGATTGACTAAATTTTCACCTGATTCATAATCTTAATTTCAACTAAAACATTATATTGTACCCTTAAGAGAGAAAATTGAACAGTATTGCACCGTTTAGCGTATCTCAGACTGAAATTGCTTATAATACAGTGGTTGGGATTCCTATTTGCCTTTGAAATTGCTATGTACTAGATGAAATTTTTTGGAGATTTCTCAAGTATTGCTAACCTATGTAGTTTTATAATTATTATTTTTTAATTTCTCTTGTGTAATAAGTATATTTCCTTACTTCTACGAAGGTATGGGCTCATACTTGTTGGAGACTCTGAATGATCGCTACAGCAAAAAACTAGTTCAGACATACAGTGTGTTTCCTAACCAAATGGAGACAAGTGATGTGGTGGTCCAACCATACAATTCACTTTTGACACTCAAGAGATTGACACTTAATGCAGATTGTGTTGTAGTTCTTGACAATACTGCGCTAAATAGAATTGCTGTGGAACGGCTTCATTTATCAAACCCATCATTTGCTCAAACAAATTCCTTAGTTTCTACAGTTATGTCTGCCAGCACAACAACTCTTCGTTATCCAGGGTACATGAATAATGACTTGGTTGGTCTTCTTGCCTCTTTGATTCCAACACCAAGATGCCATTTTCTAATGACAGGATATACGCCTTTGACTGTAGAACGTCAGGTGAGATCACTATGTCATTTTTTTCCTAAAAGAATGATTTTGGAGCATCGAAGCTTTTCCATAAATTTGTGTCTTCACTTGTGAAGATTTCTGTTGGTAAATTGTTGAACTGGAAGGTATCAGCAGGGAAATTATGAATTCATCTCTCTTTCTTCCCCCCCATTTTAAACTTCTGTAATCTGATTGCTATATGCACACATTGCTCAAAAATGTGATTTTTCTTTTAACACTTGAAAATTTTGATGTTATTTCCTTGCAGGCTAATTTAATTCGTAAGACTACTGTACTTGATGTTATGAGAAGACTTCTGCAGGTATAATGACTGCCTAAACAGATAAGCTTCAAATTGAATGCCTTTGTGCTCTACTGACAGGTATATTCTTGGCAGGCAAAGAATATTATGGTCTCTTCTTATGCTCGGACCAAAGATGCTAGCCAAGCAAAATATATATCAATTCTGAATATCATCCAAGGAGAGGTTGATCCAACTCAGGTAATTAGAAATAGTTGTGCAGTATTTTTGAAATAGGAGACTTGTCTTTGGGACAGCAAGTGTATTGCTGTGTTTGTGACATAGGAGACTTTTTTGTCTCTGGGACAGCAAGTGTATTGCTTTATTTTGTGATTTCAGTGTTAAATATTATCTTTTATTTACTTTTATCAATTGGTGTTCTATCCTGCAGTCACATAAAATCTTTAGCACTTCTATACTTTGATAAAAAAAACCTTGAAAAATTAAAAGAAGTATTTCTTTTAACAAAAATTAAATTAACCTTCCTCTGATACTGGTAGCCTTTCTAGTTTTTTTTTACTGTATTTGTAATGTTATAAAGTTTTCATCATGTTGCAGCTTGCCCAAATTGACTTGTGATAGTGAAATATCATGCTTTTGTATGTAAATATTTTAACAGCTCTACTATACTATGTCATGATTTTGTCTTTCTATATGGATTTAGGTTCATGAAAGTTTGCAGAGGATTCGTGAAAGAAAACTGGTTAACTTTATTGAGTGGGGTCCTGCAAGTATTCAGGTCTGCGTTCTGTGGTAGCTGGTGAATTTGTCTCCTTTGTATTAGTTTTAGGACTCAATCTGATCTTTCTTCTTTCCTACACTTCTGGTAGGTTGCTCTATCGAGGAAGTCTCCATATGTTCAAACTGCACACAGGGTAGAACTCTCCATTTTTCTTTCAGTCTTTCTTTTTATGCATATCTTACTTTTCTGCTTTTTTTATCTGATGGTTATATTGGAGATAGATCAGCACACACACACACACATATTGATTAAAATGGTTTTTGTTCTGTGGTTAAAATCAAGAAATTGGGTTATGAAATAACCTATTGTTGCTGCATTTGGTAGGTCAGTGGCCTTATGCTGGCAAGCCATACGAGCATCCGTCACCTTTTCAGTAAAACATTGAGCCAGTATGAGAAGTTGAGAAAGAAACAAGCCTTTATAGACGTCTACAGGAAGTTCCCAATGTTTGCTGTAAGTGTCACAATTTCTTATGGATAATCTGATATCCATCTGCATCTGTTATATACTTCTTTGGCCTGTAGCATCTTCATGTAATACTTGTCATTTCATGTGATGACATCAATAAAAAATGGACAGGATAATGACCTCTCAGAATTTGATGAATCAAGGGACATAATTGAGAGTTTGGTTGATGAATACAAGGCCTGTGAGTCCCCAGATTATATCAAATGGGGAATGGAGGTAGATTCTCTACAAATCCCACGTACCATTTTAAGCACATCTTTCGTATTGCTAATTTTTTGCCGTCTTATTTAGGATCCAAACAACATGCTAACAGGAGAAGGCAATGCTACAGGATCATTGGATTCAAAATCAGTAGCGTGAAAAAACCAAGTAAGCTACGATTAGGCCATAATTTAGGCTTTAAGTTTCTGGATTTGATTTTACTTTCTTTCTCTAGCAAGATAAATAAGATATCAACTTGCTATAAATTTGAGTTATCAGTTTTGAACATGTGAATATCAGTTGTTGTATTCTTTTTCTCCTTGTGACATGTGACTTCACCGTTATTAGCATTTATTTTTTTATATTTTTTTAAAAATTCTCAAATTATTAATTTCTTTAAAATGTTGTTTTTGCATTATTTTTTTTTGTCCTTCAAATCTCCACTTTCTTAAATTAATTTCTTTAATTTTTTATATTAAAATATACTTTTTCATCTTAAAAATTAAAGTTATACTTTCAATTTTTTTTAAAAGAAATTATTTTCCCTCTAAATCTAAACTAATATTTTTTATTTGTTTATTTAAATTAATTATGCATATTTTTCTTATAATTTTGAATATTTTTATTTTATTTTTAAAAATTAGATATGCAATGCACATGATATGTGCTAGTTGATAGGGAAAAAATGAAGATTGAAATTGAATGTTAAACGTGGTTACCTTAAATGTACACCATTTATTTAGGTTCAATCAGGCAGGAGCAATATTTTGGTTTGCTTTCCTTCTTGAATTGTCTTTACTCTCTCAAGTGTGAACTTAGTGTTTGATTCTGAGTATACAAGTATGTTGTCTTTTAAGTCTGTTTCCCATAAAAATAAAATTTTATTTTCCGTGTTATTTTGTCTAATATGCTTTCTCCCATCAAATACTATCATGATGATTATGTGTTCATATTAAATTTTATATAATCTTAATGTAATCTAATTATATCTGTTTGGAGTTTGGACTGGAAATAGAAATTATATTACAATAAACAATTTTTAAATATATTGAGTTTAAACTTGAATATTTGATCCACTGACAATGAAACTTTATGCTGTCAGTGCACAAGAAAGTGTCACATCATTGTAGTAACTAATATTTATCACTTGAAATCTAATCTTTTAAGAATTTCGTAAATAGGTACAACCACATGGTTTAGGGATAAACGTAAACCTTTTACACTGTTCGTAAATCGGCAATTTAATCCTCTGGGAATCTTGAGTACTTGGTGGGAAAGTGACAAACCTGAACCAAATCATTGCAGGTACCACAAGGAAATGATTTTTGTGAATGATCAACAAGGTTTCCAATGAAATTTTCAACTTTTTTGGGGCGTGAGATGGTATGCGGTGTGATTATTTTGGTTTGCATTTTGTTTGCTAATCGTTTGTACCCAAGGGAGATTGAGTACAGAATCTCTCTGTATTGATTCGTTTTTAGCAATGTATATGGTTGGTTGGTTTGGTCATTGAAATGTAGAGAATTAGGAAACCTAGTTTCTTTATCTGGGTCTGATGTGTTTGTTAGGTGATCTTGCTGTTGCTTTGGCATGAATATTAAAATATTTAAATTTGAATTGATGTGGGCATAGATTTACACGGTTCACGTGGTGCAGAGATTCACCTCTTATACGGTTCCTTTAAATTGCTTTGGATTCCTCAATTATCGACACCGTGACCAGTGGCGTTTGTCTACTAATAAATTAGAGAAAGGGACTTAGTGGAACAAAAAAATGTTTGGTTGCACCCCAAGACAAGAAAAACTTTGGTAACGATCAAATGAAGTGTAACGAAAAACCACTTTATCAACTAAACAAAAAAAGCCGTACTATTATTTAGATGGATTCTATCCTAATTTTAAATAAAAGAAAAATCTAATTATATTACGGCTAAAGCGATCAACGTAAAGAAGTAATTTTATTGGGAACTTCTCTCAAAATTTATGGTGGGCTGATTTGACCTTGAAAGAAGTAACTTTTTTTTAGGGTGTATTTGATTTGTATTTTTTTTTTAATTTTTATTTCTTGTTTTTTTTTTTTTAAAAACTATTTTTATTTTAAAAGATTAGAAGTCTGAAAATATATTTGGTTTGATTTTTTATTTTTTGCTTTTAAGAAATAAAAACAGCATTTTCAAAAGGAAATGTATTTTTAGATTTGTTTAAAATTACATTCCTTGTCATCGCGTTTTCATTTTATTCAAAATGAGATTTTTGGTTTCAACTGAAAACACTAAAAATGAGATTTTATTGTTTCCAGTCTTTGGTTCATTTGGAAAAATATTTCTCTGAAAATGTTTTCTAAAATCCAATCAAATGCATTTTCATCACCATTTTCTATTTCTAGTGAAAATGAAAATAAAAAACAACCAAATCAAATACCCTTAGCTTTTCTATTAAGAATAGATATGATTAATTAAGTTCACAGGACCCAATTTCCTTTGTTGGATGTGTTCATAGGTACATAATTACATCTAACGGATTCATGGTCTCGTTTGTATTACAATTGATGTAACAATGGATCTGTGTTAAAATTCCTATTTCTTTCTCCGGTGTGGCCTGTTTAAAGAGATCTATAGGTGGAAAATGTTAGGATAGGAGGAGAAAATAGAAAGCATCGTTGTTAGTACTAATGCATTGGAACAATATTGAATATGTCGTTCAGTGGTGTGAAGTCATATCCTGATTCAAGAGCACATGGCATGGGATGTTCAAGAGTAAAAATTGAGATGTCCATTTCTTTGGGGTAACGGAGAGGATCCGGACTCCCTTCTGCCTCTCTTACCATGTTCATTGTTCAAACATAATGTCCATATTTGCTAAAACCAGAGTGAGTAACCCAAGAGCCTTGGACAGCTGACGAAGATCATGCAAGAAATACAAGATATTGGGCCCATCACTTGAAAATTTAAGCCGACTAAAATTTCCATTTAAATATCAATATGTGGTCCATCCTAAGACAGAACCAAAGCTTTTGATTCCTATTTGTTTCGATCACAAATAATCTATAAGAAATAAGACAATTTGAATATTTTAGGGATTTGCAATACACAAGGTTTTGAGTTTATCAAAGCATAAAAAATCAACTCAAGCATATACCATGGTCGTCGTAGTCTTCGTCGCCACCTAAATTAAATTTGTTTTTATTCAAATTAGATATAACCCTACGGGCCTACCCATGACTATCCCAAAGTTGAGATATTAAAATGGAATTGAAATTTAACTAAATTTACAACTCTACGTTTTAATTTTTCATGCAACTTAAACATAAGAATTGTAATTCTTAATCAATTCTAATTCCAACAAAATTATAATTAAAATTACAATTATGAACTATAATTTCAAAATCCCAAATGAACCATTACTCTAATCCAAATCTTCAGAGCAATAGGGACATTAGCTATTATTACCTGCAACAACTGATCGAAAAATAAGCTTATTTTATTGCCACACTAAAATAACACTTTTCCCCGCTCCTTTTTTTTATCTTGCTCTAGTCAAAGCTGCGGAAAATATTGTTAAGAGAATAAAAATAAAATGTCTAGGCAAAAGAATCCATAGAATGAAAAACTCTATTCTCATTTTTGTTTTTCAAAGCATACGGATACAAGTTCATAATTAACTCACCTACATATAGCAACCAAATAAAAATTAAAAAGAGAAAGCAGAATAAACAACTACCACATGGCCTTGTTAGCTCCAATTCAAATTAACACAAAAAAAGATGTGCCAATAACAGTAAGTGGTCCCATTACAGCGAAACAGAAGGAAGAGAGACACTCAAATCCCTACAATGATGCGATTGATATTTCATATTTACCAGTTCACATCACATTACCACTCCTCTGTGACTAGCTGACTTTCTTCCATATAAATGTGGGTCCATTTTTTTAGTTTATTTCTAAACTCACACAAATACATATTCACCTGTTTTTAGTTTTGGGGTTCCAAGTTGTCCTCATTTCAAGTCTGTGTTGGTTATAGAAAAGCGCCCAAGTTAGAGCTGAGTGTGAGATAATAACAATGGCATTTCTCAGAGCAGCTTCTGAAGTTTTGGCAATCTATACCCTTGTCTTTACCATTTTTTCACCTGCTGTTCTTGAAGCACAGTCTCTTTCCCTTGCAGCTGCTCCTGCTCCTTCCAGAGATGGTAATTCTCCTCCCATTCCTAGTTTCACAAGAATCATTGAACATTTTTTCTCCTCTACCTTGTGAAAGAATCAACAATGTAATGTCTGTAAGAAATTGTTGCACTTCATTTCAGTACAAAGTTGAAATTGATCTTTGAGATGTGGTGGCAGATGTAGGGGTTGAGAGGAGATCTAGATCTCCCAGAATTATTTGGCATGTACTTTTTCACCATATATAACTGTCATAATGAAATGGCAACAACGCAGTAACACTTGGTCTTCTAACATAGTTTTCTGTTTCTTTTTTTATCAACAAATTTTAATAGTTAATTTGTTAGTTTTTGTTAGCAGAGAGTATCAAAGCTGTGATTTTTTTTCCCTTTCCTTCTTTCTTAACTACCGAACAAACTTAATATCTCCAAGTAGTTTTCTGTTGTTAGTGGATAAAGCTGCTCGACATGACTGTAGATGAATGTGTTGTTTTGTTTCATTTAGTTTTTAGTTAATAATTAATGTTTTTTTTCTTTCGATATATAATAAATGTTGTTGGGTAATGTTCGATCAGGTACTTCAATAGACCAAGGAATTGCATACGTATTGATGGTTGTGGCGCTGGTGCTCACGTACCTCATCCACCCCTTTGACGCGTCTTCCCATCACTTCTGAATTATCTGTACTAAGAATTTTGAACATAGTATTAGTAGGGACTGGCTGGGGTTGAATTTATTACGTGGATAAATATCTTCTATTTTTTTTTTTTGCTTTATTCTCTTCTTATCCCCCTCCCAATTTTACATCTTTCGTTTACTTGTTAACGATAGATGATTGCTAGCGGAGGAAATAATGTATTAATATAAATATTTTATTTATTTAAAGGTCATGATCTATTTTAGATAATCGTTCAACTATTTCGTTACAATCTTCAATTAGTTTTGTTAGATAGATCTAGGTATTTTGTTAAACTTGAGAACTTTGATAATCTAACATAGTGTAATTCTTGGATATTTAGTGTTTTGTACAAAATTAATTTTCAACAAGTGATTCAAGCCACCGTTACTGTTAAATTATTAGGATTTAAGTTCCTTTGTATTGTATGATTCCTGGATGAGTTTTCGTGAATGGTTGATTTTTTTGTATGGATAATAATATAAGCAAATATCTTTATAAATTAAAAAGTATAATAATTTTTTTATATGTCATGTAGTAGTAAAGAAGAAAGAATGAAAAAAAAAAGAATAAAAAAGTAAAAAGAAAGAGACTAAAAGGTGGGAGGGACAAAAATCAATCACATTTTGACACGTGGCAAAACAAATGTTGACATGTAACACTTGAAGACTTATTTTTATAATATAGTAATAAAAAATAGAATAGATGTACTGGTTGGAGGAAGCCCCCACCGAGTGGCTCCTTATTGAACATGATGTATTGATTGATTATCCTGGATAATGTTATTATGATAATTCATAAAATACAAGAATTGCGTGAATTCATATTCAAACAAAACAAAACCTATTGCTAATGACCTTGCTGACAAGATCGACTCTGTCACAATTCGTATAAAGGCAGTAATTAACAATCCTAGTAATGTTGCAAATGTTGCAATGAAAAATATACACAATGTGTATCCAAAGGGAATCTAGGCACGAGAAAGACAATTATTGGAATTATTACTTATTAACAGGTGTTCACTGCTGAGTGTTCTGTTGACTTCTTGAAATGTCAGGAACATGATTCTTCTGGGCAAGAGAAATTGATGTCTTTGATGTAATTCACTACTATGCTAACCTTTACAAATGTAGTTAAAAGCCTCGAGTAAAAAAGTAAAAATGCAAGTATATTCTATTAAGTGGGATGTCTAAGCTGCAAGACATACTTGACAACTTCATAAAAAGAGACAACTATCCCAACTGATGGACCAGCGCGGCCTACACGGGGAGCAACACCTGTAAATAGCCCTCTCAATCCTCCATCCCTGTCCCAAGAAAATATTAGAGCCCCAAGATCAGTCCAAATCCTATTATGTGCTAAATGTCCCTCTCAAGTAATATTGATATACATACCACTACAGTTTAGTAAGATGCTCATACCTCCAAATCTCAAGTAATGTTGTTCTTGTTGTCATCTTTAATGCTCTTTCAGGATCTTTCTGGGAAAATGAAAATGCAAACATAATTTAGAAAGAAAAAAAATGAAGCCATCAAACCCTGAATTTTTTATATGCGCAAACTAATTCAATGTAAAATGGTGTTGACTGATGGGGGAGAATCACACAAAAACATTGAGAAAATATCCTGTAAATATCATGGTATACCCGTCATTCTTTAAGAGATTATTATACTTGCTGGAAAACCATTAACAATGGTCAATTCTGGTAAAGTTGATTATTTAGAAGCTAGCCCAGTGTTTTTTAAATAATAAATTTCACCTTTTACAAGAAGACAGGTTGATTACTTTTCCTGATGATGCTAGGTCCAAATTTCTGCCTTTTCTTGGCAGGGACAGGAGGGTTAAGTGAATAGAAAGTTATTAATAATGCTAAAATCATGGCTTTGAGAAACAACCTCTATTTGTCGTCGAGTTTTTGCCACATCCAGTGGACATGTGGCAGCTGATGCTAAAGTTCCTGCAACAAAACCAGCAGAAAAATTTGCTCCAAGGACAGTGGCTGCACTTGCTCCATCACCCGCTAGGCCAAGAATGCTTTTCCTAATCTGTAAAGCATCTCCAAAGTCAACACATAATACCCAAACACAATAAAATCAACTCATTTTCATTTTTTTAATTAAATGTAACAAAATCTCACTGGCTCAAGGGTTGACCAGCAAATAGCAGAGTATGGAACATCACGAGAAAGTTGTGCTCCAAGACCAGTCCACCAAAAACGATACCTATGTACTGTTCAAAAAATAATTACAAATAGAGGCAACCAAAAGAAAGTGTGTTAAACAGAGAAAGATAAATCAAAGATGTCAAGAGTTCACTAACAGCTTTGAAAAATATTTGTGCCCTTGTCAGGGTGAATGACTCCAAGCAATGTCTTCCACACTCCTGGAGGCTTGCCACTTTGGGTTGCTCTAAACGCCTGAAGAATGAGAGCAAATATGTAAGAAGAGAAATTCAACCTACCCCTAGCATTAAAAATTTAGGAAAAAAATGTGTTTTTAGTCCCTACACTCCTAGTTAAACATTGTCAGCGTCCCTATACTTTACTATTGATGAATTTAGTCCTCAAACTTTAAAACACACAGATTTAATTACTCTTCTCTAAAAACTAATCATATTTTTTAAAGTTGAAAAGGACTAAATCCATATGTTTTTTAAAGTTTGAAGACCAAATTCATCAATATAAATATATAGATACCTTGATCGCTAAAACACATTTTTTCCTAAAATTTATTACCTGCATGCGAGTCCTTGCAAGTTCCACAGGATAACAAGAAATGCAAGCTAATGAGCGTGCAACTGATCCCGCAACTAATGGAACATAAGGTGTTAAATTTGGAGCATTCTGAGTTGTAAAATCCTCCACCATGTTGCGTAAAATATCATAACAAGGCATGTAGATTCCAACCTATTTTGACAACAGAAAAACACAAGATCATTAGTATATAAGAGATAATGAGACCCAAAATAAAGAGTATAAACTTTAAAATAAACCATAAAGCATGAAACAGAAAATTCCAGACAGAAAAGAGAGCTTACAGTTGGCACAGCCAACGCTAAACTTGCACTTGTGCCTCTCCATAATCTCGGAAAGCCTTCCTGCAAAAGTCACTCCTGTGAACCCTCTTGTAGTAAGTTATTAGAGTCCCAAAGGAAAATAAATAAACAAGCACAAAAGAACATCTACTCAATGCAGGCTTGAAGAATTACTACCCACCACATTTGTGAAACATAACATGCAATCCTTTACAGATTATTTTGTCATAATATTATCAGAAACTTCACGCAAGTTTAATAAATCTATTTCACCAGTTAACAATTTTAAGGTTGGAGTTCCTTATAGCCCAACTTGTAACATCTCTGACTCATCCTTAAATAATTCAAATGGAATTTTATTTATCGGTTACAGTTGAATCTAAACCGAGGTATACCACAGAAATTCCCCTTCACCATGCAAACCTAGAAACATAAATTCTAATAACTAGGCAGTGAATTACTCAACCTAATTTTTTCACATGCCCAGTCTAAGAGGATTATATGCCTAATCAATAAATAGGCAAAATTATCACCTACATTTTCATATCTTATGCTATGCATCAAACTCAAAACTATAACTGTAATGCTGTCAGAAAGTTATCTGTTAGACAAATAGAAAGACCACCTACATAACACGGCTTTATAGATGACACAGGGGGAAATTACTATTGTGTCAGAAGAGAACCCGGTAATGAGAACCACTCACATAGTTAACTACCATTGTCTTCACAACAGTTGAGAGAACAATAGTTCATTTGATTAGAGTCGATTTTTTCTAGCAAAGTAATTTAAAATTACCTGACGTGTAACTTTGTAAAGAACATCTAATGTTCCTTTATAGCGGTTACACACGGAAGGACAAGGCAGCGGTGGCTCAGAGCTAGAAACTGCAGAACATCTAATATCGTGTGGCGTCTGAAAATAAACAAAAATTGTAAAAACTGTACAAATCAAAATTCAGCTAATGAATGTAAACTATGAAGAAGCAAATACCGTGTTCGTTTGAAAAGGAGCCATTTGACAAACACCTTGGTAGGGAACACCTGCAGCTTGTGCTTGAAGTCTTGTCTGAAAGTAGAGATAACGAATTTCCTTCTTCGAATGAGTAAATTGGAAATGTTTTTACAAAAAAAAAAAAAAAAAAAAGAACTATTGATGGATACCTTGGCGACATCGAGGGGATTAACAATGATAGCAGACACGAAGGCGGCACCGGCTGCGGAAAGAGCTCGTTCTTGTATCCTCAATTGCGTATCGGAATTGGTATTGGTATGCGTTGGTGACATTAGAGAAATGTTTCCTTTTGAAAGAACATCAATTGTTTAGGTTTTCGTTTCTTTCTGCCCACAAAACGAGAGAGGAAGAGAGATTCGTGGCGTCAAGTTGAGGGCGCCAAACAATTCGCATGTGCTTTCGGCCTCAGCTGTATGATTTGGAGTTTCGACTAATTAAAATCCTACAAAGCAAACAAGTTTTTTTTTTTTCTCTTCTTCTTAAATATGCTTTTTTTTCATGTAAGTCGGCGTTTTTTTTTTCTTCTTATTTTTATTCATGTAATTTTTTTTTTTAATTTTAGTCGTAATAAGTTTATCTTTTTTTTTAATTTTAATTTTTGTAAGATATTTTTTTCATTTTTAATTTTTATAAATTTATGTTTTTCTAATTTTTGTTCATGTAAACACAAATTTATAAAGATTATAAATGAATTAAAATTAAAAAAAATATAAATTTACAATGACAAAAAAAACTTACACTAACCAAAATTGAAAAAATATCAATTTTTACAAACTAAAATTAGAAAAACAAATTTACAGGAATGAAATTTTTTTTAAAAAAAAAGTTAACTTATCAGAATCAAAACATGTTCTTTTTTAATTATTTATTTCTCCCCTTTTATTGTATTCTATTTTGCTATGGATAAAAGATGTTTAAATGATTTTATTTTTCTATCAAGAAAATCATATTCAAAAAAGTAATAATCACGTTAATAATTAAGAATTTTTTTCCTGTATGTGAATATATTTCAGATCAGTTTGATAACCAATTAACCATTTAGAAATTATTTATAAAGAGTATTTTTTATGCAATTCAGGAAATAAAAATTTATAAAATAAGGATTTTTTAAAATTTATATACTTGATGAGATGTATTTAGTTCCAAGTCACCTTTAATATATATATATATATATATATATATATATATATATATATATATATATATTTGGTTTTAAGGATGGGAGGAGTCCCAAAGTTCAAAAAAGAGTGCATGAAAGGCATCTTAACATAGAAAAGACTTCACTTTTAAAATTTTGATTCAAAAAGAGAACGAGAATATAAATAATATATTTTTATATTTTAGAAATATTAATGGAGGTGATAAATTTTAAAAATGAAATTTTAGAATAATTTATTTTGTGCAGTTCAAAAATTACAAACTACTTTCTTTCCCTTTCAAATATTTCTAATACTAGAGAAGAGACAAAAATACCATTATCTTTTTTTCTGGACTAATTAAATGAGATTAAATTAAAAAAATCCACATTATTTCTTTCCAACCAATTAAAACCATTTGGTTCATTTTAGTTATCAAAATAATAAAATATAATATATGTTGGCCCATTTGTCCACGGAGCCTAACCAAGCCGAATTCAACAATTTATTTTTGTTAGCTTAATTTTATATGAATTTTAAAGGAAATAATAATAATAGCCAAATAGATTCGTTTTTTTTGTTAATCCTTTCATTTACCAAGAGAAAGAGATTATAACTAATCTTGCTCTTACGTATTTGGGCCAACATTTAAAAGCCCACTCTAAAGTATTCGGCTCATAAAGCTAACTAAGTCAAATTTGTCCAATTAGTTTTAGTCCTCTATTTTAAGAGCCTGACTCGTCCAGCTATCTGACTGGCCCATCAAGCCAGGCTATTTCTTATAACTCTATGAATTACCAACAAGAATAGGGTCCAATAGAAAAAGATTAGTCCTTTATAGGTGACGAGCCACTGTTTAAATCCTATTAGAAGAAGTACCCACATTTTTTAGTATTTGACAACAAAATTATTTTTAAACGAGAATACATATGGGAAACAAAAAAATATAAATTGATATCTATAAATAAAATCATGTGATTGAAATTTATTATAAATCAACGTATTTTGATTTGGTTTAGCAAACTCTTAAAATAGGTTAAGAAAATTAATTTATGCGATGGAGTATAGCATGGTGGAGTGCAAGATGCCCACGGTGGGAAACCAATTAGGAGTTAGGACCATTAGA